>NW_019174454.1:1504606-1504765 GCF_002260705.1 Seriola dumerili | reverse complement strand
TATATATATATATATACATATACATATAAAAATGACAACTTCAAAACAAACAAAGCCCAATGTGACATTTTTTTCTCCACCCCTTACAGAAAAACCCCTGAGGTCCTTCACCGTGACAAGCAGCCACCACAAGGCTCCAGTCCAGAATACCTCAGACAA
>NW_019174454.1:1416176-1504581 GCF_002260705.1 Seriola dumerili | reverse complement strand
TGCTAGCCAATGACGGGTCAGACTTGGCCTGTGTTTTTGGATCGTGTCTCATGTTGGAACGTCCAACGTACGTTCCCATGCGCAGCTTCGGGCTGATTGAGTTGCAATATTTCCTCCAAGTATTTCTATTAACATGCTCGCATTTCTCTTGCCATCCAATTTTTGACCAAGTTTTCCTTTGCCTATTGATAGCTCACACATCCCCAAAACATGCAGCGATCACCTCGAATTCACAGTATGGAATGGTGTACCTTTCATCATAGCCTTTGTCAACTTGATCTCTCCACAACTGTAACGTCTATGGTTGTGGCCAAAAAGTTCATTTTCGGTCTCATCCACTCCAAATGACTTGGTTCCAGAAGTTTTTGAGGCTTTCTCTGTGCGGTGTATTGGGTATTGTAGCGGGATGCTTATGTGGCATTTGGCGTTGGCCGTAATGGGTCTTTCTTCTTGCGCTGACTCGACCATGCAGCCATTTTTCTTTCACAAGGTTGCCTCCTTTATTGTCATCTTGAAGACGAGCCAGCCACTTTTTTTTCAGAGAGTTCCCTGTCATTTCAGCTGAAGTCTATTTGTGGGTTTCTTTGCATTCCTCGAACAATTTTCCTTGGCCAGTTGCTGGCTGAAATCTTTGCTTGGCTACCATGACCGTGGTTTGTGTCTTCAACAGACATCCTCAATTTTCCACTTTCTTATTAAGTCTTGAAACACTGTCTGACTTGGCTATTCTCAAGTCCTTGGATATTCTTTTTTATACCCTATTCCTGTTTTATACAGTTCAACTACCTTTTATCCCGCAGATTCCCTCTTGACAATTCTTTTTGCTTCCCCATGACTCCGGATCCAAGGAAACGTCAGTGCCACACTGAGGATGAAAGATGCAAGGGTCTGTCAGGAGCCCAGAAACCCACTGACACTCTTTATACACACAACACTGATTACAAGCACAAACGCTCACACGGTGAGGATGCCGTTACCTTAAGTAGTCATTCGAAACCTGTTCTGTCTGTCAACTTCGTGGTCGCATGTTAATTCAGGCCAAAATCTTCCAGGGTATGGTAAACTTTTGATCAGGGTCCATTGGGTAGTTTTGTTGTCATTAGTGATTCAAAAAGAGCAAACACAGTTGTTTGACAATAAATAGCTTCACCCAACCACCTAACCATGAGGGCAAAAAAAGCTTTTTCTTCTTATCATTCCATATATCTCTTGACAAAAGTGGCCAAAAAAATCACAAATTCTGCCCAGGGTTATGTAAACTTATGAGACAATCGACTGTATATATGCTTATATAGTGTAATAATTATTATATATATGTGATATATATATATATATATAATATATCTATACTATGTTATAGTATTAACCCCTATTGATCCCTATTTAGTATTATGGTATACCCTCCATCTCAGTCATATAATCTCTATGCATATCATACTGATATGTGTAGTAGGCTAAAACTAATAGTCAGTCTATCATATATAACTATATATTATTACTATATATATATATAATGTATATATGTGAATAAAAATTTTATAATATATATAGGCATATATGTATATAATATATATATAATATATATTATGTGTATATATGTGTTTATAATATATATATAATATATAGTGATAATATATGTGTTTATATTATATGTTAATTATAATATTGGTGTATATATATATATATATGTATATATATAAGTATAATGTGTACGTATATTATATTATATATATTATGGTATATATATATATATAGCGTAGTATGTATGTGTATATATATACTATATATATATATATGTGTATATTACTACTCTATATGTGTTATAGTATTATATAATGGTTTAATGTGTTATATATATTATATTGTATATATATATATATAGTTGTGTATATATATTATGTATATATAGTGCTGATATATATGATATCTATATGGTATACTATATATATATGTATATATATATATATATATATGTATATATATATATATATATACGTATATATATAAAAATGACAACTTCAAAACAAACAGCCCAATGTGACATTTTTTTCTCCACCCCTTACAGAAAAACCCCTGAGGTCCTTCACCGTGACAAGCAGCCACCACAAGGCTCCAGTCCAGAATACCTCAGACAAACAAACAATGATTTTGTTTCAGTGTGGTTAACTGAAGATGGGAGACAGAAGGAGAGAAAGAGGAAGTTGAATAGCTGCATCTCAACAGCAACACAGATGAACTGTTTAACACAGCCATAAGCATAAACACTGTGCGTGCACACACACACATTTCCTTCACAGCTATTACAGGTGTAGTTTGTGCCATTTCAGGTTCTTATCTCAGGGGAAAAGTATATTTATGTAGCTGTCTGTTGCTGGCCAGTCTGGGGTCTTCATAGTGCAATGCTCATACAAACATGTTTTTAGCAATAACTGTTCAAACTGTTTAAACTGTGACGGTTTCATATCTAACCAGACTGGCAGAACTCAGACATAATGTACTTGATGACTATATGCTATGATTTTAGACGTGCAATGTGTTATGAGGGTTCATATGGTGAGGAAAGGGTGGGTGTCGGACCTGTGGTATACTAATGCCAACAGAAGTCAGTGTGAAGCCTCAGGTTAATATCACCAAATTGTTGAAGTGACCAGACCAGTCAGTTTAATGCATTTATATTACTGAGTCAGTTGATCTGATTTGTATCCCTATGTTCAACAAAATGCACCTTTTTTTTTTTTTTTTTTTTTTTTTTAACGGCACAGATGGTGTGCTTGCCTTTTACCATGGAATGGTTGACATGAACAATTTAAGGGGGAAGGGAGAATTACTTGACCTTACTGTGTGTGCAGATTGATAACTAGTATAATAATGCACTGACTATAAAATCCCACTGTTATGTGTTCATGGTGCTTCTACACTGTGTCTCAAAGTTCAATCAGATATCCAGTCTGCCTTCAGAAAACTCTCACCATTGAATATTCAGAGTGGTGGAGTTTTTGCCTTCAGAGCTAAAAGGATATAAATTTAACCTCCTAAAGTAATCACTCCATTTGTAGCAAAGTAAAATACATCAAACTGTAGTTTTTTATCATCCTCTGCTCCATAGAGACCAAAACAAATAACAATAAATTGGCACTTCTGAATTTTAAAATGATGGGTAACATACTGTGTACTGTATATTATAAAATAGCTGGAAGTGAGCGGGAAGTCAAGGTATGGTGAATGGCACAGCATTCAACATTCAACTGTATATATGGTACATGTTGATTTTTATATGTGTGTAAATACATTGTAAATATAATAAAGACGTTTTCCTTTTTCTTGGCCATTGGACAACTGACTTGATATTCTTTGCAAGTGTATGGACTGGAAACTGGATCTCACTTTGTTCCATTCAGTGTCATCCTCCCAATGCACACACCCTCTGACCCAACGTTAACAAAAGGGAACACGTAAATCATTATATAAAGTGTAAAATTTCAATCTGTGGAAGTCTGGAACATACCTTAAAATGTAAAACAATGTATTGTAAGGTTAGATTATAACTTAAAAACAAAGTTGTCTCCAATATCCGCCTTGCTATGCAGCATCTTTGTAAGATCCTAATTGTGATAAATGCAATGCAGCAAGTTTTTAACACCAATATAAAATGATTGTTCCACTGTCACCCTAAGCCTTGGACTTTGCTATACCACGTTCCATGGTTCAACACCCAACACATGGTTTTCTATGACTTTGAAGCCACAACCTTTGAGCGGGAGACATAGACCATTACTCAAAAACAAAGAAACGGTTGAAAGTATATGAAAAATCATTTATTATTCCTGAATATCAGAATACCACAAAGGCCGATGACAAAACCCAACACCGATCAGTGATGATGCGCAGTAGCAGATCATTTGGTAGGTCGAGCTGGGGGCTAGCAAATGAGGATGTGCAGACCATGTACAGTAGGCCCAGCCTTTTCACCAAAACAGATCAATGGATAGTTTCACCCTCAGCATCAGTAGCTTACCAACGTAATTATCTATTGTCAGCATTAGGAAGACTGAGTGCTGAGAAAAATTGAAACACGCACTTTGAAGTCCTTCAGAACAACACTGCAGCCGCTAACTTCCTAATTATCAATTACAGATTTTTTGGAAAATCATCAACATTAAAACGAATTTCATAATAGATGCATTTATGGTTATCTCCGTGAACGATGGCTGGGGCCTTTGAACGGGTTATCCTGAAGCAAGAAAAAAGGAGATGATGGAAAATTAAGATAAGATAATCAAGTAAAATTTTTTGAATTAAAATATAAATAATATAAAATGGATTATGTAATTTTAAGTGTAGGGGTTACATTTTTTGTATGAAATGTTATAAATAGAAGAGATCAGGAATTCAGGAGTTTTAATTCCCAGAAAACTATATGGTTACATATAATCCCACTATACAGTAGTTTGCATCCCAGCACTCTAGATACTGATACATTTTCTCTGATCTCGTTACCTCATCATCATCATCGCTGTCATCAAATGCAACTCCTCGAGATGACTGGCTCTGGGAGCTGTACTTAGTGAAGGACGACGACGATGCTGGTCTGTGGTGAGCAAGAGACAGACCCAGGTAAAAACAAAAAATGTTAGTTTTCAAAATATCACTCTGATGGAGGGAAGAAACAAGAAAGAATATATACCCGGTGTGTCACTACATTTTTTCCTCCCTTGAAAGGCTGGACTACCACACTGTAGACAGAAACAAACATACCTTGGAGGCGGTCGGGCAGCTTTCATTACTGAGATATCTTCATCTGAGTCATCAATAGCCACCTGAAGATGGATAAAAAAGGGTACAGATCACAAACAGATTAAAAATAAGGAGGTGTTTGTGTTAACTTTGCATGTGCGCTGGCATTCAACTTACTTCATCTGCTGTGTAAGATGGGGTGGCTCTAGTCCGAGACGACTTCTGAGATGGAGCTTGAAATGCTGAAGAATGAGGTGTAAAGAAGGACGAGAGGTGCATTGAAGGAGGAGTCGAGGTGAAAGCAAAAGAAGAAAGTGAAAGATGAGGAGCAGGTAAAATAAGAGATAATGTAAAATAAGATTGCCGTGCATTCTCTATGTCCCTGTCTGCCATAATAGTGTGTCTACAGATCACCACACTCACACACATAATCTCACACTCTCCTACCTTGCATAATGCTTCTGCTTTGGGTTGTTGCTGAGGATTTCTGGGCACGACCCCGCCCGGCTGGCTTTGGTTCAGAGCCAGTTGCACCTGAAAGAACAGATGAACAACAGTGGAACAATGATGGAATAACTGCACACCTTCATTGTATGCTTTGTTTTGCTGTACAGACTACTTTTTGTACGATGTCAGCAGCCAAAAAGGTTGGAAACTACAGGTTTAATCTTTAACAATGTGCTGTATCTTAGTAAGTGTGTTATATCTTCAATCCATGTAAAATATTCATCTTAAAAAGGTAACTGGTGACTAAAGCTGTCAAATAAATGTAGAATGGAAGTATAAAGTAGCAAAAAATGGAAATGCTCAAGTAAAGTAGAAGTATCCCAAAATTGTACTTAAGCACAATGCTTGAGTAAATGTGCTGTATTACCACTGTGTATTTCTCTGCACTTCTATTCTCACTTCATATTTGTGACAAATGGAAATGATAACTCACCTCTCCCCCTCCCTCGGCCACCCCGTCCCCTGCCTCCTCGCCCTCGGCCTCGCGTTGTGGGAGGGAATAGGGCTGATTCCTCGTCGGAGTCCATAGCAACATCAGCAAATTCGCTGGATATATCTGAGTGTAAAGGATCATCACCACGCTCCAAGCGGTGAGCTTTGGCTCTGCTCATAGCCTGAGAAATAAATAAAGAGTGAAATAAAGAGCAAATGAAAGAGTGAAAGAAAGAAAGAAAGAAAGAAAGAAGTGTGCATTCCACACACATACCTCTTTGATTTCATTCTCCTCCTCAGTTGTGTTCTTTTTGGAGTCTCTGAATCGTCTGATCTGAAAATTTTAAAACACATAGACACTGATTAAAAACTGCTGTATTCATAAAGTTTATCATTACTATTATAGAACATTTACATCATTTTCCCCACTTCCATTGCATGCCCCGACTCCTTACCTCTGCATCTATATCCTGTTCTGTAATTACTCCTCTGGCCTGGAGGTGGCGCTGTGTCTTCTCCAGCTGGTAAGTGATCAGCTCCTGGATGGCATCTTTCTCATCTTTGTCTACAAACTCCTGAATGGCCTTCCCCATGCCCTGCTCAGTCAGCAGGGACAGCTGTACCGTCTGTGAAGATATGCAGACACACTTTTCAATAGAATACAAAGTAAAAACAGTAGATGAAAATGAGTGTGATGACACCCTGTCAATATGTGAATGTAAATCCATGCATGTACAGTACCTGTTCGGTTGCCTCAAAGTACTGTTTAACCAGGTCCTCCACTCTAAGCCCCTCAACTGCTGTGGTTTTTAACAGCTTGCCATAATCAACATTGACCTCATCTAAAAAGCACAAAGATTGAAGTCAAATAGACAATACAGTATATCGATCTATGGTGTATACTGTAGTTGCATAGCTGTGTATTAACTCCCTGCCAGACCTTTGATGCCCTCCTTTTGCTCACGCCGTCTGAGAAAGTGGATGATGTCTTTTGGGTTGGCCACGCGGTCCACAAACTTCTGACTGAAGCGAGAGGTGTTGAACGCCTCAAATCCTCCACTGTAGTCCACCTGGCGACGGCAATGAAGTTTCCAGAATTAGAATCAAGTGTGAATGTGAAGGTGTGTGCAGATGCTACAAGTGTGTCCTTCTTACCCTCAGACGAATAAGAGGTTTCTCTGGGGTGAGCGGACATCCAAGTCTTTCTCTCTCAGCTTCCTCTAACATCTCTACAACCTACAGAATAGCAGAAAGAAAGTAAGACAACTGAGCAATAAGTATTAGACTGTCTCTTTATGTTTAATGATGACTATAAGTTTACCTTTGCATAGCAGAAGTCCTCCACCTTCTTTGTGACCTGGGGTGTATCAGGTGTGAAGCGGTCTTCATAGTCAGCCAGCACCACATCCTGGATGAAGAACTGACGCACCGTCTTTAGGGGGATCTTTTGCAGGTTCATCTTACGACCCTTTACCCTCAGCAGCCCTATGTGCCTAGATACACAAAAACAGTGGTTTAGCTACCTGATCACGTTAACACTTAGAATATGGAGACTGCCATTAACCGTATGTGTGTTTATTTGTACTTCTTGGTAGCCTCTCCAGGGGACAGGGAGGTCGCTACAGAACTGCCAGGCTGGGTCACATAGAAGAGCTGTTGCTCATTTCTGGATGGTGCTATCAAACATTCGTGCTCGTGACCCCACACCACCAGGTCAAGAAATTCATCCAGGAACTGCTCGGGAATATAGTTTGTGGGGCCGTGCTTACTCCTAGACAGAACACAGAAACAAGAAAGATAAAACAAA
This sequence comes from Seriola dumerili, assembly GCF_002260705.1. Classification (NCBI taxonomy): domain Eukaryota; kingdom Metazoa; phylum Chordata; class Actinopteri; order Carangiformes; family Carangidae; genus Seriola; species Seriola dumerili. The sequence goes on along the minus strand of NW_019174454.1, from coordinate 1,497,101 downwards.
AACCCTAAAACATTTTAGATAATGTAGTAAAGATTTACTATCATTATATCAATGCACTGACAACATACCAATCTATGAACAAAGCATGAGCCAACCTATTATGCACCTTCTTAAAAGCGCATTAATGTTCAATGACATAACAATATAACAATATATAATGTGTTATTATAAGACTATAATTTATAGTCTTCCCTCCTAATGGATTTCCAACAACATACACATGCATACACACACCTGTTCTGGTGGATGGTGAAGAGGTTAAACCACTCATCTTGGTCTTCTTTGGGGCGAAGCATGGTTACCTGGTTGTTGACAAACATCCTGTACAAGCGCTCATCTGGGATAGAACCTACAAAACACACAAACACACACACAATTCAGAGTGAAACACAATTTTCACTCGCTTTCATATTAACCCTAGAAGAATGCAGACAAAGATTATACAAAATACACACTTACCAAGACCATATAAGGCCAACCTGGTGTTGCCTTTCTGCATGAGAATGGGACTAATCTCTATTCGCTCTACTGACTGGGAGTGACCGAAGTGATTGATAAGACCAGAAGCACCTAGCAGATCAAGCGCACACAGACCTTCAGCCTTGGGGAAAGAAGGACAACATTACAAACAAACAAACAAACAAATACACAGTGATATAATCATTTCTCTAATGCTGGAAGCAACTCACCCCAGTTGGGTCATCATGGTTGCCATGAATGCTAAACACAGGAATAGCAATGTTCAGGTTTTCATCCTGATAGTTAACCCAGGGGAACCTACAACACATTGACATAAATAAAACAACATTAAAAAACCATTAATTCAACAGCAATGGTAGAAAGGAATGAAAGGAAGAGACACTGACTGGGTTGTGTTGAAGTTGACGGTCTGGTCACTGAGGATGTTGAAGTGTATGGGCGTGTCTCCCATGCAGTACTGTCTGAGCATAGTGATGCAGTTGTGGAGGCATCGCCGTGATGGCTTGTTCTCATGGAACAAATCTCCACCCAGCAGGATGAAATCTACCTGAAAGCAAATCAATATGCATAAAGAAATCAGAGGGCATTTAAGACGTTGGTCTTTGTGGTTGTCCATTCAAGCAGATACAGATATACATATTTATCTAAGGGTGAATCATCCATTTGACCTCCTATATAAAAACATCAATCCACATGTATGTACCTGGTTTGTCTTAGCACATTTTAAGATCTCATCCAGTGTGTTATAAGAGTCATTGCCACGGATTGCATCCTTCTCTAGGTAACCAAGGTGAACATCTGTAGCAATTAGGATCTTGAAAGTATCCTCATCATCCCTAAGAACAGCACAGAATGCAATCAATAAAAAGAAAAATAGCATTAAGATTAAATCATTCTGAACTTGCCTGGATACACCTGTACATTAGACAGCATTGAACATGGCCTGGATGTAAACATCAATCATTATTCACTGGGAAATTTTACCAGCTCTGTTAATAAGTAACCAGCACAATCACAATATATTTAGTTTGATCATTTGTTATTAAAAAGTAGAATTTAAACTGACTCACAAGGTGTTCTCGGAGGACATGATGATGTGGGAAAATGAGTTTTTTTTTCACCAGACAGGTGCTCACCAAAAGCCTTTTCCTGCGGAAAATACATTTAGCCCTAATTATCTTATCTAAGAAATGACAGAAGTGCCTTTCAGATTAATTCTAAAGATGCTACTATACCACAAATACAAATGCCAATACACACGTTTCGTTGATATATTTAGATAAAGCAAGAAAACACCGCATATTACGGTTAAGTAAGTAAAGAGTTCACTTAAGTAAATGAGAAACGTCACAGAAGCATTACTGTTGAAAGCCACGTTTATAATACCAGGGTCGCCGAACAATACACTTCATGATACATTACAATGCCTTATATTATATTGTGTGATAGCTAGCTAACTACTAATCTGTTAGTAAAGTAGTAGCTAACAGCGGAATGGTACGTTAACTTACAACGAGGATGGTGAGTTAGCTTTATCTTATGCTAGAAGCTCATTGGTGCAACGTATTAATACAATAACTAACACGAACTTAACATGTGTTTACACACTGGTTTGGTCTGACCTACAGTTAATATGCCCGTGTAACTTTGGCAACTGTTTGTTATAAAGTATGTGGTGAAAAAATCATAGCGTGTCACCCACCTCCTCAGAAGTATCACAACTACCTAACTTGCCACAAAATCCCGGCAAGTCTTGCAAACCTTCTCCGCAACCCTCACAAATGGCTCACGGTTATTGTAGTTTTACCCTGAAGCATCGCCGTTCTAGACGGTAGACTCTCGGTGGAGGAAAAACTACACTTCCGGTTTAGCAAGCGATGTGCATTTGTTTTATTTAAAGAGGGACACCGCCGTCTCTCAAAGATAGCGCTAGAGTCTACGTGCGCATCGTCTAGCGGGCCAGGCTGCGATAAATATCATTCAAACCCCTCAAAACCCTGGGTTGTGTGTCCTGCCAAGTGATGTTTTCTTTTCACAACCCATGTTAGCACTGGCAGCTCTGAAAACGGCTTAGCTAGCAAGCTGTCAGTCGTAATTAAAAAGGGGTTCACTATAGTTTCACTTTAAAATTACGTTAGCATATTTTTCATAATTTACTCCGTGGTTCAGCACAGGCGAGGCAAACTGGATTGGCTGCCTTTCAATGGAGACGCTGTCAAAAACACCCGCTGCTGATGTTACGCGGGAGAAGGTAGCTTTTCCAGATTTTTTAATTTAACTTTGAGAATAATACAATCTGTTTTCTGCTGTTTATATTGACCATAAAGTTAGCTAGACTACACGGACAGATACCTAGCAGCAGTTGCTACAACTCAGACCAGCTGATGTTGCAGACTGGAAAGTTTCACCGTCATGTGTTGTATTTGATTTCAGCAGGACAAACACATCATGCTGTAACGTTAAGTTCAGTTGGAGCCTTTCTGCACTTAATTTATTGCCCATGCATGTGATGGCTTGCTGCACTATAATATCTCCCTTATTCGTATATTGTAGATATCAGTTTTGAAGATATCTTGGAGATGTATAATATTCGCCATTTACTGTGGATGCTGGTGCATGTTTTTCTTTGCAGGAGCTCTGTCCACCACCACCACCACCACCACCCAGTGGAGTAGTATCTGACAGCCTGTCCCTGCCATCTTATAAAGAGTATCCTGCTCACCGTCCCTTCATCAACACACTTGTGCATCACACACGTAGAGCACGCACACATCAGCCATGTCGCCCATCATCACCCAGCAAGGCATTCCCAGAGACCAGCAGTGCAGGTTAATTTAATTTGTGCATCTGTCTCTCAGTATGGGATGTATTCCCTTTACAATGTCTCCATTCAGGTATTGTGGTGTTCCAGAGCTCCATGGTTACATGTGTAACGCGATGCCGCACTACCTGAATGTCTCAGCTTCAGTGACATCTATGAAAACATATCTTATTACACTGTCTGTAACCATGTAACCACTGCCTGAATATGTTTGAACTCTAACAGTATATACCTATATGCATCACACTCTTGTATCTAACCTCTCACACACAATTCATGTGTTTATGTTCATGTGCAGCGATCTTATCTGCCTTGAGGAACCTTCAGGAGAAGATCAGGAGGCTGGAGTTGGAGAAAGGACATCCAGAGCTTGGTCTGCAAACTGTAGGAAAGGATGCATCACACACACATCTACAGAGTGAGAACGTCACACAGAGACTCTTAAATAATCAGGCCGACACAGAGAGAGAAATGAGTGAGCCATCCGACTGTAACCAAGGTGAGTATATGGTTAAGATCCGATGATAATAATGTCGTAACCTTTTCATTGACTTCTTTCATTTCCTTGCATCTTGTTATTTTTTTCTCCTCTCCCTCTTCTCTTCTTGTAGTGTTGATCACCCACCTTGCCGCTGCAGAGTCTCGCTGTGTGAAGCTGGAGCGACAGCTGGATCACATGAGAAAGATGTTGCGGAATGCCAAGGCAGACAGGACCAGCCTGATCAGACAGCAGGTTAGCCCAGAGTTTCTAAGTGTCATAAGCTGTGATTTATCTTAGTAAGTAAAAGGCCTGTCATGTGTGAGTGAGTAAATGTGTAGATTTGTATTAATTGTTCCCCTGGAAACTGTCAGGTTTCCATGGATACAGCCAAGTTACCTGATCGACAGCCGGACACAGTGACTGAGCATGCTCAGTTGGAGAAGCTGGAGCGACTGGAGCAGGAGTATCTCAGGCTCACACGCACACAGAACAATGCTGAGGTACATATATAAAGACAGAGTGAAATGTCAATAGGAAAATGGTACAAGAACATGTACTGACCTTAACTACTGAGCTGCCTTGGTGCAGTGCTCTTATCACTACCATAAGGAAGAGCATATTGCCAATTTCCATAGCTATGCCAGTGACACACAAAATACTACATTTCTATGCAGACTGAATGACATGAATTCCTCAAGCTTACCCACACCCTGTTTTCCTGCAAACAAAACATGGATGTGTAATAACTTTCAAAATTTCAGTGAGAACGAGAAAGAACCACTTGTGGCCCAAAAAACATTATCACATAAAAAGACATTATCCCAAAACCTAGGGCAATGGCTCCCAGCCTGAGGGGTCACAAATTGATTAAAGGGATAAGAAAACTAATTATACAATATTTCATTTACACAAAATGATTTAATTTTATGACGTTTTCACTTTTTCTCGTGAAGTGCTGTATACTCCGTCTCTGAAAATTCTACAAATTTGGGAAAAGTCACTCTTTGATTGAACTTCTAATGTTCACACCAAGGCCATTACCTGTGATGAGGGGTCACAAGCCAAATGGGTTGCGAACCACTGACGGAGGACAATCTCTCTAGTTTTTAGAAGTTAAAAGCTTGGGTGTTGTCTTAGACTCTGTTGCCAGGGTTTGAACTTACTTAGCCAGAATAATGTCAAGCAGCTAGTTCATGTTTTAATCACAAGTTTGCAGTGACAAGTAAAAAATAACTTATTAAAATATTCCTCTTATTATTAATACAGTAATGATGACTGTGTGTGTCTGAATATGTCAGATGAAGATTCATGAGCTAGAGATAAAACTGCAGGAGGAGGAGCACCAGAGGAAGCTCATCCAGGATAAGGCCAACCAGGTGACGAGACATTCATTTGTATTTCTCTTCCTTGTAGTCGCTATCTGCAGGTTGTAATGTTTGTTATGCCTGAAAGGAAGTTTCACTTAATGTATGCTAAATGTAAATCTATAAATGCCTACACATGCACTTATGCATCACACGTATGTGGTGTTTTTCCTTTTTTTTTCCTTCTTCTTTCCTCAGCTCCAGACAGGTTTGGAGGCCAATAGGATCCTGCTGCAGTCAGTGTCACCTTGCCTGTCCACCAGACGGTCCAAAGAGAGGAAGTCCAACTCACAGGTGAAGACCTTCACAGATTCACAGGGGTGGTTCAGGGTTTTCTGTTTTAGAGGACTGAGAATGTTGCTTTCCTTCTTTATATACAAATGTTTGAACAAATGTGACAAGACATCTGCAGTCTAGCGCTTCTCTACAGTGTTAGTACATGTGTGAATGTCATATTCAATCAAGTGGGAAAGGCATTTGTTCAGAGATCCTTATAAATTCTTAATTTTCTCTGCTTTTCTTTCTGTGGATCTTACTATTGTTTACGCTGATTTTCTCCTCCCAGAAATCTTCACCACAGCAGTCGTCCCACACACAGCCACATTATAGACTGAGCCTCAGAGATGTGCCTTTTGTTGCTGGAACGGTAGTATGGACATATGTGCATTTGTGGTTTTAGCGTTGGAATGAAATAGATTTTAGTTTGAAATGCTGCACCGTCCTTACAATGGTTCCCTCTGTCTCTCTCTTCCACTCTCCCACCTGCGTTTCAGTCAGTGGGCTGCAGCCACTCAGTCAGAGCAAACGTCCAGTCGGTTTTGTCACTCCTGAAGCGACACCAGCCACACCTCTGCAACAGCCGCGTCCTCTCCAACCACACAAACGGCTATGAGACAGCTGGCTGCAGGCATTCAGACAGTTCCTGTTCTTCTTCCTCTGCTAGTGGGGAGGAGCTGTCAGAGCTGCTGCAAGCACTACAGGAGGAGCTGCGGCTCATGAGCTTGTGAGTGTGCATAGTTTGATAAGGAGAGAATTGCTTATGAAAAGTGTTTCATTTTCATCTGTGTGTCTGAATGTGTGTGTTGCAGGGAGCAGGATGAGCTGATGAGGCAGGTGGAGGACAGCGTCTCTGAACAGGAAAGAAGAGAACTTCAGAGGGAGCAGGAGCGGCTGCTGCTGAAAATGGAGAGGAAGGGAGAGCAGATCAGTAAACTCTACAAACACAAAACACAGGTGGGATTTCACACAAAACCAATTCACTTCGCACACAAGCAAAGTGTAAGATTTTGTTTTGTTTTGTGACTCCTCTCTGATACCTTTTCTTGTCTCTCTTCTAGATAAAGAAGTTGAGAAAGGAAGCTGGTTCAAGGCCTAACAGTAGGAATGAAGTAAGCGTGACTACCACAGTGTCCACAAGAGGTCGCTCTGCCGGAGCAGTCAAAGTCAGACCAGGGGAGAGAAGCAAGAGGAATCTGAGGCTGCTGAGGGACATGAAAGCTCTGCAGACCTCGTTACGGACCTGAAACTCACAGAGAACAAGGTTACTTTTGTTGGTGCTTTCTACCTATGACCATTATTTCAACATCAGCACAACCACTGACTGAAAATCACTACATGAACATGACGGACAAAGCTTGTGTAAATAAGTGTATTCATGAACATTTGACCTATTTCTTGTGAGAAAGATATATTTTTGATATATCAGGAACATTGTAACACATCTAAAACACTGTACTTTAAACATGGACTGATTTTTTTTTTTTTTTAACTTGATGTTTAAGTCTTTTAGCACCAGAGGGCGTCCCAGTTCTTAAACACAACTTAGCTATATGTATGACGGAGACGATGAGTGCTGGAAAATATATTTTAATGTTTCATTTTCATTTTAGTTTTAAACATTTCATGATGCTTAACATTCCTGAGTTGCTTGATAGTTACAAATTCTCAAATTTCATAAACATAGTGGACGCAGCAGCCTTTGGTAGTGTGAAGAAACTGCAATGATTAAATAGAGTGGTATATTTTTCCGCAATTTGATTATCCTAATGATGTGCTTAAGGACTAAAAAAATACACTGTTCTGTATTTGGTTAAAACGACTGAATCCCTGTGATGTGTGTATATGCACGTGTTGTGTGTTATGATCATAATATTTGTTATTATTTCTACTAATATATTTGGGAGGATTCTTTTATATTTTGACAATCATGGCCTATTTCTGAATGGAAATGCATTTCTCTGAGAATCATGTTTGTTTTTGCATATAACTACAGTCTTAGATTGTTTTTTGTGGCTTAGTTGTTTCAGTGACAAAGATTATGCATTGGCAAACAGCCATGGCCAGGTACTTGCTTTTATTTTTTTGTAGATGTTCCAGTGATCCACTTTGCCCTTGTGCCCTTTTATCCGTACCATGCTGTGTTGCATTTGAGCGACTCCTGCTTGGCTCTCCACTTTGACAGATTTGTCCTCTACCTTTGATGCTGGCATCATGACGTCAGTAGACATCAGACCTCAATAAAATCACAAAGGTCTTAAAACAAATCTAATCTGTGCTTAGTATACACTACCATTTAAACAAACATTTTTAATCACAATCAAATAAAATCAAATGTAAAAGAAACAGTTCACCGTTTAAGGTGATTCCTGTGACTTCTATTGTTTATTATCTGGTAATATGACATATTTGATTAATTACTACTAATCAGGGGTGTAATGTTTAAATACATTAGTCAACCATGACAGAACTGATCTGGAGACTGTGAAGGCTGTCAAGGCTTCATCATGTATTGATGAAGCCTTATTGAAGTATTGAGGTGTTCACTCAGGACACATAAAAAAAAAAACCATCATATGCACTGTCTCCAAAAGCTCCTCCATATACTTTCACTAACCGTGAACATTTCAAATCGAAATATTTTTTATACTGGAGACAACAAGAGAGGCCCCATCTCTTCACAAAGCTAACATATCATTAACTTCCATGCTCCTTAAACCAATCAGTGAGCCCTTGTTCCCTGTATGGAAACAAATGCATTTGTTATGACTGCACTCATCTATTCAGGTTCTTCCTTTAATTAATCTTTTAATATTTTTGCTTCAGTGCACGTGAATCAAATGCTCAATAGAACTTCAGCAAATTACATTTATGAAACTATGACCCCAGGTTGAAGGCCTGGTCTATTCAAAAGTAGTTATATATCAGCGCTTATCAGTTATTTGAACACTTCGCAGGATGGCGCAAATAGTTCAAAAATGCTGTCTCAGCTCAAAGGCTACCGGCTGCTACCGGCAACGTTTAAGCTTCATGGTATGTTACTTGACGTCGAGAATAAATCAACACCTTAAGTGTGATTTTTTTTTTCTTCTTCTCTACGTATTTTACGTTCCGCGAACGCTCGAACTGAAAGTTTTCTAAACGTTCCGCGAACGTTTACGGAAAGTATGTAGTTCCGAAAATTTTTAGTTGGGTGAAGGATTTATAAGGATGTTCAAAAAAGGTGTCTTTGCTACTTATTGTAGGCCTATATGATACTTCAGTAATAGATTATTTCTGAAGTCTCCATACAGATTATCGTAGCCTCATGAGAAACTGACCGTCTCCCACCCAGGAGCGGCTGCAGAACGAGGGTGGACTGGACAGCTCCTTATGGATGAGGTCTCGGTCTCCGGTGCGTCTGTCTCTGTCTCCTGCTGTGTCCTACAGACAGTCTCCGTACAGTAACTTGTAGCCGAATACACGGGACTTTCCCACAGTCAGCGGGGACATCATCACCCAGGGTTTATGGCTGGACGTGGCGCTTGTGTTGTGGATAGAGCGACGTGACGAAGATTGGCACCCTGAGGGAAAACGTGGCTGGCGGACAAACTGTTCTTTAAACTTGACAGAGATATGGTAGGCTGCTTTGGCAGAGTTTTGTTTTCGTTGCATTGTAAATTGCTTGACTTTTTTGACCAGGATTAAACAGCACTCCCTGTACCCTCGACAGTATGGATTCATTAACAACTGTTTGAAATCGCTGGTAGTTGAGAAGTTTGGCGAGGAGACGTGGATCAAGCTCAGGTAAAAGAAAAAAATATATATTGTTATGTATCGTGTTTATCCGCTTTAAATTCTTCCCCAAATCATCACCATCATGGACAGGGATGGAGCTGGAGTCCAGGACACCTTCCTCACATATGAAGTCTATAAAGATGAGATCACCATGCAGTTAGTAGCAGAAGCCTGCAAGCTTTTAGGTAAATTGTTACTATACATGTTTCGTTTCAAGATGTAGTCTACAACCAGTTTAAATCTTGACTAAAAAAAACAGTGAATAATTTATATTTTTGTTTTTTGTTTTTTGACAGGAGCGAAGCCAGAGGTTGTCCTGAGGCAGTTTGGAGAATATTTCTTTGAGTTTTGCAAACGCTCTGGCTATGATCACATGCTGCGGACTTTAGGAGGAAATTTGTTTGAATTCACTGAGAATCTGGATGCACTTCATAGCTACCTCGCCCTCTCCTACAAGGTGCCTGCTCCCAGGCCTGCTCATTCCCTCTTTTGTATCTAATTTTTCTCGTTTTATGTCCGTTGTGTGGCCATGAGGAGAAAACATTGATTTATGATTCACTGTTTGATTCTTACTCTTGCAGGAGATGAATGCACCATCGTTTCGGGTGGAGAGGAACCCTGACGGCACCATGCTTCTCCACTATTATTCAGACCGTAGAGGACTATGCCACATTGTTCCTGGTAAATAAAATCACATCCTCTGGAGTAAATGCCACTTTCATCGCTGTCCTTTGCATTATTCTCATAATCTTGGCACCATTTTATTACTATTTTTTGTGCAGACCAAGTGATATCACTCTGTTTTACAGGAATTATTGGAGCTGTTGCTAAAGATTTTTTCAACAGCGACATAACAATGGAAATTGTCAACCAGCTAGAGGAGCTGGAGAGAACTGGGAAGAAGGAGCATGTGGTTTTCCTGGTTACACAGTGGCCAGCTGTTGCTGCTCGGTCCAGTGCGGGCAGCAGTAAGACTGGACCTTTTCCATGGACCCAATCCCTCCAGCCTTTGGCCAGCCGACATAATGCCATGATCTGGATTAAAGAGGTTAAATTAATGATCTGTGTTACAAGCTGTGCATGTTAACTGTAGAGGATAAGATTGGACAAAACAAGCCAGAACAAAAAAAAACAAAAAAACATGACTGATCATAGTGAAATTCTAACTCCTCCCTCTCTGTCTCCTCAGCCTCTTCATCATAAAAGATCCAGTATCTGTCTCTCCATGCACAAGAGTCACTGGGAGATGATTAGGGGGCTTGTTCGCCTTGGGAAAGGTACACACATTCAGAAACATACGTACAGATTGACCCGGTATCATTATTAGAAAGTTTCATGCTTTATGCCCATGACAGGCAACAGGATTCACATAGTACCTGTATATGTGTATCTTTATTTGCATATACTTAGAAATCTTTAACCCACTTTTTTCTAACCGTACAGGCAAACTATTGAGGGGCTTTGAACCAGTGTATCCTATGACCCTTAACATTGATCTGAAGACTTTCTGCCATGCTTTTCCTTTCCATATAGTCTTCAATGAGCAGGTAAAAAAAACAAAAAAAAACACAAATACAGCTATTGACTGTAAATATTAGCAGGGATTTATGAGTAATTGGATCATATTAACTTAACTGGAGTTATCCTGTTTGTGTCTGAGGCAGCTGGTGGTGCACCAGGCAGGGGTGAACCTCCAGAGGATTGTCCCTGGGCTCCAGACCATGAGCATCCATCTGGACCAGTACTTCAGCATTGTGCATCCTGAGGTAACCTTCACCATCTCCAGCATCAGGAAGTTCATCAACAGCCACTTTGTCCTGCAGACACGCAGGGACATGATGCCTGAAGCATGGGACGACAGACCTATGCTGCAGCTCAGAGGTAAAGGACAAATGGACAAAAAAAAATCTAGTATTTGCTATTTGTTTGTCTCCAGCAACTTATAAATAAGCCTTTTTATCATTTTTCTTTTTTGTCTCCAGGTCAGATGATCTGGATGCCCTCCCTGGACTGTATGCTCTATCAAGCCTCTCCTCTGCTGAGAAGCCTTCAGGAATTAGAGGAGAGAGACATGCACATATCTGACATCGCGCCGCATGACGTCACCCGCGACCTCATCCTGCTCAATCAGCAGCGGCTGGCAGAAATCGAGCTGTCCAATCAGCTGGAGAGGAAGAAAGAGGAGCTCCGCCTCCTGTCTCAGCACCTGGAGGAGGAGAGGAGAAAGACGGAGAACCTGCTGTACGCCATGCTGCCCAAGCATGTAGCCAACCAGCTGAAAGAGGGCAAGACAGTGGAAGCAGGTTAATGAAATGCAAATGCTAGAAATGTTGAGCTAGTGTGTCTGTAACTGTATGTAATACGACTGCTGTGTGTTTGTGCATCCTACAGGTGAATTTAAAGAGTGCACCATACTGTTCAGTGATGTGGTGACCTTCACTAATATCTGCTCCATGTGTGAACCTATCCAAATCGTCCTTATGCTTAACTCCATGTACCTCCGATTTGACCGACTCACAACTGTGCACAATGTTTACAAGGTACACACAACAGATTTAATCTTCTGACACAAATACAGGAATGATCATTTGTAAGTTAGTTTTTACCTGAGCACTGGAGAGAATTACTTCAGTCACATTTTGTTTTTCTAGTCCTACTTTGTTCATAATTATTTTCACAGGTTGAAACTATAGGCGATGCCTATATGGTGGTAGGTGGGGTTCCATTACCGGTCTCCAGCCACGCTGAGAGGGTGGCCAACTTTGCCCTGGGTATGATTTTGGCTGCCAGGGAGGTTATCAACCCTGTGACTGGAGGACCCATTCAGGTTGCAAGAATGCTAGTGCTCCATTTCTCAAATACATGTGTTGATATTTTTCTAACGAGCTGGGGGGGGGGGGGTTTTTCTTGCCTGACAATTTTTAGTGCTGTTCTTACATCTGTTGGTGTTAGATCCGTGTGGGCCTCCACAGTGGTCCCGTGCTGGCAGGTGTAGTTGGGGAGAAGATGCCCCGCTACTGTCTGTTTGGCGACACTGTCAACACTGCCTCTCGCATGGAGAGTCACGGCCTCCCCGACAAGATCCATTTGAGCCCAACTGTCTACCAGTGAGGATACGTGCATTCAAGCATGAAAACAAATGCATTCATAGACGTTTTGACGTGAGACATGGCAATGTCTCCTTCCTTATTAACGGCTTTATTTTGACATCCTCTATCCATGTTTCTCAGGGCTTTGAAGAAAAAAAGCTTTGTTTTCCAGAAGCGAGGAGAGATCGAGGTGAAAGGGAAGGGCAGGATGGTCACTTACTTTCTTGAAAGAAACTTCGGGGTCAGTGAGCAGCAGATTATGGGTCTCTCAGACGTAGAGGCTGCCACTGGACAGCAGGACAGCCAGAAGAGCCAGCCTGATCTCCACAGACCAGGTGTGTTTGCTATCTGACGAATTCTATTAATTCTAATTCTACATCTTCTGTATTACACTGCGTCCTTTAAACTGGGGAACAAGGACTTCTCATTGAATTTTTTGGGAGGTTTTTTTGGTCCTGGATTCTTTATATATCAATGTTTCTCACTCATTTTTTCCCTCCGTCGTAGCTTTTCAGCAGCAGCGCAGGGATGACCTTTGCTTGATCCCTATGGAATATGGAGACAACGTGAGTGAACCGCCGCCGTCAGCACACATGTCTGAACCCCAGACCTGCACAGCCATCAAGCCCCGGGACTCAGAGAGCTACGGAAGCCTGTACACTGATGATCAATCAGACGATGGAGCACTGGATCAGTTAAAAGACACAGATGAATTTGGACAGGCAGGAGTGAAATACACAGAGAAACATGCGGATGGTCTGGACAGTGAACAGCACTTGATTAACGCTGCTGAGGGAACCAACAATGGAAGCAAACGCACCCGAACCAGGTTCTGTGTGGTCCTGTGAGTTGGTAATTACCTGCTGAATGGTGCAGCATGTTTAACTCGTGCAATTGTTATTGAACACCACTCGTTGAGAGGCTTTTTTGTGGCTAATATCATTCTCACTATGTGTTACATTAGCAAGCTAGATTTTCTGCTTTCTCGTTGTTTCCCTTTAGTAAATATGTGATACTTTGGATGCAGCAGATCAAAAATTATATTAAAGTTTAAGTTAACAGTATATGTTTTGCTTGTAGCTCATGCAGAATATGTGCTAAATAATAAATGTATTTGCCCCGTCAGTGACTGACTCCTAATAAATCCTATTAGCACAGAAGGTAAAAATATTTAGCTAAGTGGCTGTAATGTAGTGTAAATAATGTAATGTAATATAGTGAGGGATCGCCGTGCTCACCATCTTTTATCAGGTGCATTCCATCCAGCAAAATCTGCAGTTTATCCAACAACAGGTTAAGTGGTTTGCACTCAAAGTAAAAAGTGGTTCAAAGTGAAGTTCATTTGTTGTATGATTATGCTTTTATAATGCAGAAAACATTTTGGCTAATACCTAAGTGTGCAGGCACCTGAGTTTCAGCTAATTCTCACAAAATTAAATGCAACTGTATATCCAGCCTTATAAATACTTACATTACTTATATATTACTGTATCATGTAGAAATTTTAAACCGATCCACTAGAGTGAAACATAATTGTAACACTAAATGAGCTTCACAAAATGTGTCAGATACATAACACTGCATATGTCACAGGTAATAGCTTACAATGACTGTTAAAGGTGCCTACGTTTCATATAAACACACTGGTTTACTTACAAGGAGCCTTCCAAACATGAAAGCAGAGTCTATAGTGTGTGATTTAGACAAAAAAAAATACACTCTTTATGAACACTGACACGAAACAGGTCACATGTCTAAACACACACATGGCCCCTCGACTACCCATTTCAATTTACATAGTGAAAAGAAACAAAAGATGAATAAATAATGAGTCCTATGTTGCTCACGAGGCCTGAGTCAGGTGACCACAACTGTCTGTAAAAAGCGCTGTCACCTGCAAGTGTATGTCTCACTCCAAAATGACACCACAGGTCAGGAAGAGGAGTCCAGACATCTGATCCTCGCCGCAGAGGGCCCCGTGTCTCATCACTGTTGGCCAGGCCTGGATCGCCATGGCCAGATGAAAACAACCCCTGTAACCAGAGTCCTCTGTTTGTGTGGTTAGGTGTGATAAAAATCGGTCTGCTGGCTCACTCACTGAGAGCCCCGTCTACACTGACCTAGATGAAGAGGCTTAACCTGGTTCTGGCCACAAAGGCTCAGTTCATGTCGTGTCTGCATTTTGTGCCATGGCCACATCCAAAAGTGTTTAGAAGTTCTTTTAAGAATCTGTCTCAGTTATGGAGGCCAGCTCAGTGATTTTCGGCTCCTCCTGGTGTTTTGTCAGAACTGGACGGTTGGTGTAAATGTCATCCACAGGTAGCAGGAAGGTGACAGTTTTAACCTTGGCCCTAAAAAGTCAAAGAAATAACAAGGGTTATATGGATACAAGCCTGCAATTTAGGAAAAGAAAAGATGAATAAGGCCTATGAGGAGAAAATAGCTTTAAATACATTCAAACTAGCCATTAATGGAGGAACCTTCAAACACTCTGTTTTATCAAATTGAAACCCAACTTTATTCAAGATTTCTGGGACTTTTAAGTGCCTCTCTCTACCTGTTTTTGTGGACGTATTCCTGCAGGGAGTGCCTGTTGGTAACTTTTCCCACGTCTCCTCTAGCTGGGTTACCAAAGATACCATTCCCATGCTGGATTTCTTCTTGCAGTCTTCCCCATCCCGAGTCACTCTGTCTCGACCTGTCCGTCCTTCCCTCTCTCATAGTCACCCCAGACAGGTTGGAGCTTATAGAGTACCTCCGGACAGTCATGATATTGTTCTCTGTGAAAGAACAAGAACATGATGCAGTGGAATGGATTTGTTTTTGACATTTTCTGATGTCTCATTTAAATCTTATGGTGTCTTTATATGCCAGTTTAAAATGCAGTAACTTTGCATGTCTGAATGAAATGAATGCATGACTTTACCTGTCCTTCCTCACATTGTGTTGTGTTGCTGTTTCTATAAATAGTAGGCTAAATGCATTTCTATAAACATGTTGCAGAAGAGGCTAGTGAGTTGCATTATGGCATCCAGTGTTTTTGGAGTTTGATCCATACTGAGAACTAAAATTATATCTCTGCTCTTGCTGCTTAGATTTAGACCATTTTCCCTGTTGATCTGTCTCTTGTAAAGCTCCAACTTAAATTGTTAAGTATTAAATTGCTGGAGATATTTTTTTTTTTTATCATTTTCTCAGGTGCCATCATTTTTTATGTCCATAGTGTAGTTGTGGTAATGAAATGGTACTTGTACAACCACTTGTGCTGAAACAGGCCCTCAGCTCTTACCCTTGTATTGTCCCTCCAGGACAGGTGCAGACACATTTCGTCGCAGGTTCACATAGGGGTTTTCCTCCATCCCTGCCCGCTGCTCTGCTGCTGAAGACACCGAGCTGGCTTCCCCTAGCACGGTCCCCAATGGCCGCTGAGGGTAGTCCCCTCGCAGCTCGCGGTTCTCCGCCTCCAGCTTCTTGATTTCATCGCGCATCTCCATGATGACCTGCGCCAGGCTGCGGGTGCTCTCCATGGTGCTGCTGCTGCGTTGCCAGTACCACGGCTTCCCGAAAACAGGCGGGGAGTCGCGCAGCAGTGGCTCACCGTGCTGCTGGGGTTTTAACATGCTGCTCCCAAAGGCTTTTTGTGGTCCTCCTGCTGTGTGCCTCTCTCTGTTGTCTGTGTCTCTTCTCAATCTCAGTCCAGATCTTGTTCTGGGAGAGATTATGTCGCCTTTCACCACTTATACAGCTGAAAAGGCTCCGGTGATCAGCCAGCAGCACACAAAGGATGTTTTATTAATCAGCCCCGGCGTCCAGTTTCAGGAAAACTAAGCAGGGGTCGGAAATGAAATGTGCACTGCATAAGAGCTTGAATGGCAGGAGACCTATAGTAAACCTGCAGGAACTCTGAAAAAGCTATGAAGTTCTGACAGCTTGTTGGACCTACAGCAGGTTCAGCAACTTCATGTTTCAGACTAAGAATGGATAGGGGAGATCTGATTTTTCTTTTCTTTTTTTTTTTTTGGCACCCCACACTCATCCTCTTGTAATGCCCATGTTTCTGCTGGGATTACAATATCCTCCCTATAAAATATTAATCCAGTCTGTCAGAAAAATGTAGGATGGAAACTGAGAAAAGGCCGCCTTTCGGTCACAGCGATGCAGAAGATCAAACATAAAAATTAGTTGATTCATTGTACAAGTATAGATTGGATTTATGTCTTAAATGTACACATTTACATGTAGGACCCCATTCACAGTGAGCTTTTATTCAATTCACCCAGACGGACATGTGGATTGGTGGGCCTCTAATTTAAGCCACTAAATAAGTGGCCCTCCGTCTCATGAATATGCATGTTGTTTAATAAAGGCAGAGGTCGGGGGGTAACCCAATGATGACAGGCAGTCTTGGGGGAAAAAAAAACATGAAAACAAAACAGGCGTTTGATAAATGATAAGAGAGGGAATCACTGCAAAAGACATCAAATAGAGGCGGGCTGCTCACAAAGGAGAAAATTACAGATAATTACACTCAATGGGGCTTCCACAGCCGGGATTGTTTGGTCAGGTGCTGCAAAAGAGCTCATGTGGCCACAGGTTGTAACCCATAATGAATAGACCAGACAGTCTCTGAGCACACCTGTAGCTTAGCTGGTCTGACTCCAACACAGAATGAGGTATAACACTGCCAACACACTTCCAAATGATATAATAAAATATGAAGTATTGTCAGGAAGAGCCGATATCTACCAGGTCAATATGAGACACCGAGCCTGCAGCATAACCAGCGTTTGTCGTCTGTGACCTGCACTGAATGGTGCTGGTTCAGAGCAACCTGACCCTACCAGAGTCTAGGCCAGTGGGAGGGAGACAGGCGCACATAAGCGGAGGAGGAGAGAATTGGGAGAGAAACCCAATCGGCCCCCGCTTTCTGGTTCACAAAATACGCTACAGAGAGGGAGGGAGGCGAGACAGATGAGACTTTAGGAGTAGAGAAATACCGATTGGCTGGTAGGAAAGGAGCTTGTGAGGAAAAGGTGCTTCAGGAGGTCAACGGGACTCAATCCGCTGCACGTCAGGTGTGCAACCACAGAGGGAGAGTGAGGAGACAGACATAAATGTGTCCGCTGTCTTGTCAGGCAGAGATACAGACAGATAAGTGACGGCATGCTGTCTTTTACCACCAGCTGTATGTTCAGGGCCACTTAACCTCTGTTTATGTGCTGTGCCCCAACACCAGGCTTAGCATCAATAAATAAACAACCACTCTGCTGCTCCCTCTCTGCATGGTCAGTAATTATACCCAGCTATTGAAAAAAAAAAAAAAATCTGACAGCAGATCCCATGTCAGAGCACATGCTACATTTTCATGTCATTGCACTTTCAATAAAACTCCAATCGTACATTTTCATACCCTTCAGTCCCTTCTTTTATCATGAAGCTTCTGTCTGCAGTACTTCATTTTCAGAAAAGCAAACAGACCATGGATATTAACACTGCTGATATAAGTGTTACACAACAGACTACACCAAAAATCATTTCAGATATGGGCACAGAATACTGAACGAAGGGACTGTCAAAACATGGCTAGTTTCCCAAGAAAACATCTGACCTGAAATATGGCATATTAAAATTTCATATTAGTGTACCGCAGGGAAGATATGCAACATTTAGCAAAACAGTTAATTAAGTGAATGAAAAAAAAAAAAAAGCACAGACGATTTGAAAAAGTCTCCCAATTCCAACTGTTGTCAATTAAAACAAAATCTTTTTCTTTACTTTCCAAATGGCACCCTAGCTGCCAGCACACTAGTAAAACGGTCTGGTTGGGGCATCAGTTATGGTTGTGGTGAAATATACTGAAGATGCAAAGCACAAAGGAAAACAGAGCTCCAGGGTAAACACGATGGAGGCCGTCTGAAACAGAGAGCCCAAGCAACAGACAGGCACACAGCAGTGGTGGTGAGAGCCTCTGGGCTCCATCAGATCAAAACACACTGCTCAGATTGTGATTCATTTGGCTGCTGACTGTGTGCAGTGACCCCTCTGAGAATGAGAAGGAAATCAATGATCCAAAACAAAGGACTGGGCTTTTGGAGTCTTTCCATCCATTTCAGGCAGGATTACTGTACAACAACAGTAACCCTGCCTGTATGAGTTAAACATATGCTGAAACTCTCACTAGTATATGTTTAATATACAAAGAAAAATATTTTTTTAGCTATCCACAACTTTAGGACACTTTTGTCTAACAGTGAAATATTGTGCAAATTTCAAGGTATAAGCATAGCTGCACTGGCCTTGTGACACTGATGGTGCAGGGAGATGACATGACAGGTTGACCTAAAGCCAAATGCCTTTTTCTTCTGGTCAAAAAACAACCCTGACCTCTTTTTTTTCCTGTTTGCTTTGATGCACCAGAGCCTTTTCATCTTTTGCACTGGCCCTTTTAAAGCTAAGTGCCACTGCATATATTAAGTTACTCTAGTGTCATTTACTCTTTGAAGAAAAAGCAGACAATACAGATCACAATCACAAATGAGATAGATGAAAATTTACTGTATTATTATTATTAATCTATTGTTGTCTCACTGTTAATGTCTATACTGCTGTATGCGTTAAAATATAGCTGGTATTAGGTGATGATGGATCTAAACAGCCGTTGTCCATTGTCTTCTTCAGCGTGGACCATGGCATGAAGTGATTTTCTTCTTCGTGTTCAGGCTGGGTTCGCTCATTACACATTTCTATTTCACACATTTCTATCTGTGAAGGTGAGGGATCTCACGATTATCTATAATTAGCTGCTGTCAATGGACAGGATATGAGCGAGCTGCTGTGCACAGCTGCAGCCAAGGCACAGTTTCATTTCAGAAAGCTATTTTACTCCATTCAGCATGATTGGAAACCTGGGCTGATACGATTAACATAATGAGTGACAGGTACTACAGTGAGACGTGGCGTGATCTGACGGTAAGATGCAATGTCCTGTGAGACAATAGAAGACATACGATTGTAGCGACACTGACATCAGGACAGCGGATGAAGACATGCTGAGGAAAATGACTGAAGTATAATAATGAAATTTGGACATAAACAAAATTTTATTTAAATGTTATACATAAAACTTTAGTTTTTGTTCTTTTTTTTTAATTCAGCTAAACAAATATTTATATATTGTATATATTTATAAAAAGAAACATTTCAAACATTTTAAATATTAATATTTCTTATTTACAATTTCAAAACAGTACAGGAAATAATAACAGTAACAATGCAATTTCAATCATAAAAATGTTACAAAACATAATTTTTTTTTTTTGTTTGTTTTGATTTGAAAATTGGGAAGCTGATATTTCCAGGATGTTAGCAAGGATAAAAAGTAGCAATGTGGAGCTGCTCTACATTCAAACAGGAACTGGAGGTGCGTTCAACTCCTCATATGCTTGGTAAATGGAGACCTGTATTCAAATATTTTTGTTTTTCACATTAATCGTCTTTAGATAGTCTGAAGTACAATGCTACTCCACAGAAGGAATGTAAAAAATGTCTTCAAAATGCACCAGAAAGCTATATATTACATGTACAGCTGAACGCACCCCAAGCTCAGTAAGGTCACTGTTCTCTAAAGGGACAGGGTTGTGGAGAGAAGGCGCATGTGTTTGTGTGTTTGTGTGCATGAACATATGCACTGTATGTATTTGTCTGTGGGTGTGTCTGTCAGTATGTAAGCTGATGAATCAGTTGGCAGGGCAGGGGAATCCATACAACACATGGATCGAGTCTCTAAAACCATAAAACAAACAGTAGCTAACAGTCCAGCAGCCTGGCCTCTACTGCAGATAGTCAACGTTCAACGACAGGACTACAGACTACCACGACCACAGTCTACACACTTCTTCCCTTGTTTTCTCTACACTCGCCATCAGTCACAGTTCCACTGGCCCGCTGCTCTCTGCGGCAGGAAACAGCCACAGTCAAAAACAAGCAAATGAGCTGCTTCCAGGCTCAAACTGGCATTCAGGAGAAAAAAAAAATGCCCTCCCTGGCACAAAAAATTTCTTGTGAGTCTATTGGCAATTCAGTAGGCGCTGTGCCGTTCCGTTCCTGGTTGCCTTGTGTGAGGAATCTAGATAAGAGCAAGAATAAAAAAGAAGCTTGCATTGGAACAGGAAGATTCAAAAGGAGAGATAAAGTATCAAGACTAGCAGTTTGGCTCTGTTTGGCTGGGTGGAATGATAAAGTAGGGAAAACAAGAAGCAAGCTGAGAAGATGTCTTTCATGAAGGAATTTGATGACATGACGTACCAGTCTTAGAAAGAGTGGACAGAGAGCTGTTAGAGAGAGAGGCGGTACTGGATGCAAGAACGTTTTTTTGAAGCTGCAATGAGAGAAAAGAGTCGGAAAAGAAGGAGAGAAAACGATGAAGTCATAACAGCAACCGATGGAACCCATGAAAATGCAAAAAATGTCTCATAAAATAATGCATAGGCAAAGATGGTGCTTATTATGCCATGCAACTTGAACTGGCAGCAAAAATAATAAAAGCCACAGTGTGGTAACAAACTACATCTGGACACTCATTGGTCATTGCATAGTGAGACCTGTTCATTCATGATGCCAGACAGCTCAGTCAGCATGTCTCTGTAGTGAGCTCTCATCTCCTCCTGGTACTCCAGCTGGTCCTCCTTGATCAGACGCTCATTCACATCCAAAGCCTGACCACAGGCTTCTGCAAACTGCCTGCAGGGAGCAAATGAAGTTTGTCTCATTGCAATGCTCTCATTCTTAATGCTGTGAATCACGTCAAAAAATGATTATAGTGATTTCTTGCCATTAATTAAACAAAACAAGTTTGCCTGATGAACATAAAGAAGATTGTAACATTTATAAAACCTTAAGGTACAAAAAAAAACAACACAAAATCAAATGGGGACTGCACTTGAAGGTTTTCCTGTGTTTTTGCAATATTACCTTCCTTTTTATTCACATGTATTTGACGAAGTTTGACTTACTGAAATATAATCTTTATTAGCCTTAACTCTCAGCCATATGGGTAAGAATCTTTATTTCAAAAACTGTCAAACATAGAAAAAATATATTAAGCTGTAACAATTAGTTGGTGTTGATTATTGTTCATTCATTTATAAAATGGATTTAGCTCTATATACTATGATAGTGTGGACTATTAAACAGTGGACTAATGCTGATTTTCTTTCCTTTAATTTGTCATATTTTTTAATATGGATTCATCATATTTGAATTTAGATTTTTGCTGATTTTTATTCACATTTTGTTGTTATGTTTCAAAAGATATGCTGTTGCAACGGCCAGACCTCTTGTGTAACTGTAATTTGGAAACTATGGATGTGTTGAACCGCATTTCCCATGTGCATTTCATTACATATATCAATATAGCTTCATTTAAAATAAAGCTATGTTTATGTTGTGTAAAATAACATAATTCTGAACCTTCATGCAAAATATATCCATACCGTGTAAAGCCAGGAATAAAAATACCAAAACTTAAAGTCCTACCTGAAGATCTCCTTCAGCAGTTTGACCTGGTTGTCTGGGTATTTCTTGGCATTCTTCTCCTCTAAAAATGCCCTTGCATAAGCCATAGGCCCTGCATTGACCTGGAGGGGGACGATCAGGTGAGACAAAACGAAGCAACTTCATTCAAACATGCACATGTGTATCTCTGCAGCATCCCCACCTTCACGCTGACGCTGCCCTGCAGTTTCAGCTGCAGCCGGATCATGTCCACCTCCTCCATGTTGCAGAGCTGGTTGAGCTCAGAGACTTTACGCGACATCTCATCTATGGCTACTTCTATTGGGTTCATTTCTGTGCTCTGCTGCTCCACCACCTGGATACGCTTCTTAAGGTAGGGGAAGCTGGAACTCGCTGGTGAGAAGAAAATAAATACACACAAGTCTGTAAGAAGGACGAAAACTGTGCTGACGTGTGTACAGTATGTTCTGTTTTTATTTTTTCGTTCACAAGAGTCAGAGCGGTAAACAAATACTCACTGGTCAGTATGGTGCGTCTCTTGCACTGCTCCTCCACATCTCCATGTTTCTTCCCTGACAGGGTGAACGGCGTCTCAAACACAAAGCGGTTGATGTTGTGATGTCTCTCGAAATCTGTCCTTTTGTCCTGCTGCTCTTTCTCGTCAAAGTAGGGCACCACGTACGTTACCTGGATGTAGGCAAACTTTGGGTCCAGGTCTTTAGGATTAACCTGTTTTCAAAGAGTGTTAAGAAAGCATCGGTGAGCATTTTTGTGACGTTACATGACACAAACCAGCGATTCACCAATAACTGGCAATAAGAACAGCCAGGCAAAACATACACTTACACCTGAAAGTTTTATTAACAGACCAAAATCTGTCAGTTACCTTATTGGAGTCCTGGATCATTTTGACATTATCAGCTCCGAACTTGTCGGAGTAGAGTTTGAGTAATCTCTGGGAGATTTCTGACAGCCCCGTCAGCTTCGGCTCTTTGTAGATGAACTCTTTGCTCTCCTCCTCCTCAAAGAAACCCTGCCAGAACACACATGCACACAACACTAATTAGTAAAGCCTGTGACATGTGCGAGTGGGTGTTTGTGCAATTCAGTTTTAATATTTGGATGATGTTGCTTTTGCATGTCACAACACGTCAGTACACCAGTCTGATTTTATGTCGCCCCCTAGTGGTTTCCTGAGTCATTGGTTGTGCGCGTACAGGCAATAACACATTTTGTCATTTTGTTAGAACCACTCAGCACTAACAGGGGGTCAGTGTTAAGTTTCTGGATGGGGGAGTTCAAAGGTCATTTTCAAAGCAGCATTGGAGTCAAATGTCAAAGGTGAATGAGGTTTATTAAACAGTATCTTCCTGTCCTCTGAGGCTGTTTGACACAAGCTCTTCTTAATGTTTAGGGAGGAAACAACTTCATCACTGGAGATTATGGGAAGTAAAATGGACCACAGCAAGCTTGACACAAGCCCTTCAATGGGGTAAGAGCAGCAGATGTTAATAGTGGCAGAAGGAGAAGAGAGGTAAAAGTGGTTAGCACTGAGGAAGATGGAATATCAAAGACATACAAAACTTACCGCAATCTTGATTTAGAATATAATCAAAAAAAGGAAGAAAAGAGCAGACAGAGAAATTATAGATACTGACTCAGTCAAAAAAAAAATCTGCTCTCCTTATTTTCCCATGAAAGATGCTCTATCTTTCTCCTTCTTTTTACAAATAGTGAAAAGATTTCATATTCTCATTATCAGCTTTTAAAACCCTTTATTCATTTCAGAGCTGTCAAATCTTAGCATAGAAATATTATCCCCCTCATTAACAAATAGGGAACCAAAGGATCGAGATTCTTAAAAACCAAGCTCCAAACCACACAGTGCTTCTTCAAAGGTAAATCCAGGGATTCAAAGATAAAACAAGACACAATTTACCCGTTATATCAAATATGCTTCTACCATTTTTAGCCAGATTAATAAAAAAAAATATATTTCCCACATACCCCTAGTGGTATCTACGTATGCAGACAGTTTCTGTTTTATTTGCCAAAGTTTTGAGCTTTCTGCCACTGAGACCTGGTGGGAGGTGAAAGGCTAAGGATCTGTTGCACTCAAAGCTGAAACATTAAAAAAACTACTAACAAAAGCAAATTTTACTGATACTGCCTATAAGGTTATATTTTGTATTTGCTCTGTAAGTTTGTTGGTGACAGTTACATGAATTGTGCAATACATACAGGCTAGTGGCGTGTCAAATGTATCTGTGTGTGTGTGTGTGTGTGTAGGCGGGTCCATGTAACTGCAATAATTGTTCCTCACCTGTCCGTAGAAAGCTACTCGGTAGTAGCGACCGAAGAGCCGCTTTTCCGAGTTCACCACCTCGGTCACCTTCAGATAGGAGCGATGGATGTCATAGTACAGCTCTGACAGCCTCTGTGGGCGCGTACAAACACACATGCGAGGTTAAACTCAGCTCAATATACACACACACACACACACACACACACACACACACACACACACACACACACACAAAGAATGGAAGGGTGAACAGCTACCTTGAAATCCCGTCTCTTTTCAAAGACAGCGATGACGGGTTTGTTGATGTCAGCGATGAGCTCGTATCTCTCAGATTTCCACAGGTAGTCCACACACAGCTCCAGCTGCTCCACCAGGGTGTCCTACACAGTGCAGCAAGATCAGGCAGCACATTAGAGAGCGAGCATTTACTGCCGTGGCGCTAACACGTGACACCATCTTGTCTTCAATGTTTATGATCATGCATCACATGCATGCATTAGAGCAAAACTTTAAAAGTTTAAGGCTTTATTCAGGATGAAGGGTGGTCACTGACCTCAGTATAGGGCGTGTCTTGTGTACCAGTGTCTTCCTTCATGGCACCCTCCTCCTTGACATTAGGGCTGATGCACATAAACGCCGCCCAGCCCAGAGAGAACGATGCTGGGGTTTCAAACAAGTTAAAGTGACATCAGGGCAAGTAAGTCAACATATATACCTGTACACATCCCATAAAGGTCACACGTTATTGCTGGTGTTATGTTTGCCTTGTAAACATACAGATGCATACAAATGCATCCAGCACATAAGTACATTCTTGTATTTAAATACAAGATGTTTTCACCATTTCTTTTTTTTTTAACATTCAAGCATTCCATTTCTGCAGACTCAAACCAAATTATAAATGTGACTGTGATTTATATCGAACCCCAGTGACACTCCACATTTTATCCAGTGAGACTTGAGTGAACAGTGAAGGTCAAACCGTGACAGCACAATGTACTAACCTGACACAAACTCATATCATTAAGGCAAGAACAGCGGTCCTCAAAACATTTAACTGCATAGTATAATACACAGTGTAGAAAAAAAGGTTAAGATTTGAAGATTTGGCACCTAACAACCTGATCTCCCTTCAATCCAAACCATGTCAATATCAACACCTTCCACTCAATTGCAAGAGGTTTAGACAAATATCAGTGCACACCCACTCTATCCACAGTCCCTTGTCTCTCCATCTATATGTTCTGAACTCCCAACCCCTCCACCCAACAGCCCCCAGGCGCACACACTCACTGTCTTGATCTCGGGAGGTAGTTAGTAAGGAGCTACAGTTAAAGACAGGGCTTTCCTCAGGGGACACACTGGACATCCTGGCCTTGTCAGCTCTCCAGTAGCCTGTTTGGTAGGAGGAGGAGGAGGAGGAGGAGGAGGAGGAGGTTTACAAAGTTGACGTCCACTTGCTTTTGCCTTTTATGCTCAAGGACAAGGCTCACGCATCAGCCGAGCGGCTGGCACACTATGCTAGCTGCTGGCACACTACTGGTACAGTGCGTAAAGCGCATGCGAAAGAGTTCAGACACGATGTCAGACACTATAGCAAAAGACAGAGACATGCTGTGGCCTAAACTGGGACACATGCACACATAAGAACAAACAGATTTATGGGTAAAAGAACATATAACGCAGCAAAATGTGTGGAAAGCAGCAGAAGACGTGAATGGGAATGAATCCAAAGACAGATCTATACTACTAGTTGGATTCCTGGATTCCTAATTGATTTCCACAATACAAAGACACTCTCATGTCACCATTGTGCTCACTTTCAGACATACACATCAACCCCCATGATGATATGAAAGACTGATGGCTGAAAGCTTGAATGACCATGTTAGCAGAGAGAAAGGGTGGTTTTCTGATGGCTGTGGTTGGACTTTCTGGTTAGAAGTTACTATGTCTTTGAAGATGCACACAAGAGTTTCACAGCCCTGCATATGTGCAGGTATTTGTGCATATGCATACACACGCGCGCACACACACACACACACACACAAACCATGCTGTCAAAAGCTTGCAAAGTGAAAGCAGCAGCTGGTGCGCACTAACCTCTCCTCTTCAGCGATTCAGCGATCAGGGCTGAGATGTGGATGTAGCACATGGCAGCCTGAGGGAGAGGCAGACACATAACCAACAACTTTAATGAATACTTTATTCTTAAAGCCATTTGCGAAGTTTCTGAAGTAAGGGGTGACTTAAAAAGTATAAGGTTTATAACCTCTGAGAGATCGCCGTTGCGGACGTGGATCTTGGCCATGCTCTCCAGCCAGGTGCGTCGAAGCTCGGGCGTGCTGGCGTAGGAGTTGGCCAGACTGTACTGAAGATCCACCAGCATCTCTGGATCCTTCTCGTGCTCCTTCATTTGAGCTGTGGCCATCAGGACTGTCCTGATCCGCTTGGTCAGGTCCTTCACCTCAGCTGGGAATGGAGTGTTCTGCAGAAAATGTGTTATGAACATTCATTATTTGAAGTGCAAAAGTCAGATGACATGCATCTATACAATATACTAGACATCCTAATTATTGATAAGAAAGCTGTACTATAACCCCAGAACCTGCTATACCTTGAGTGGAGCATCTCCATTGGCAAAGTTATTGATGATAGCCAGGGACTGCTGAAATCTCGACCCTCCAATGCCAGCGTCTGCTATCAACTGGCTCACTGCCTTGATGACCTGGAGCGGGAGAGTATGGGGTAAGAAAAATGTCACACTGAAACTTCGATTCACAAAACGCAGAATGCTGAAATTATATATTTATACTACATGCGGTTTGACTGACCTGCAGATGAGAGCGGACTATAGACTTTCCCTTGGTAAACTCAAAGTTTTTTCTCATGAAGAAATACAGCAGAGCAGCTGCCTCCGTCTGGGTGGAGCTGGATCGATGGTTACAGCACTTGAGGATCTCATAGCACAGACAGCCACACAGGTCTGCCTTACCCTGGAAGAATGCACTGGGGAACTACAGAAAGAGATGAAGATGAAACCACATACAATAAAGAAAAAACTAACTGGATGACTTAGATGTTATATGTCTACATGAAGCTTGCTGGACCTTTTGTACAAAGAGCCTGAGTCCAGCGAAGACATGCCGTAGAGTGGCGGTTGACTGGTTGATCTGAAAGAAGAGCAAGTAGGTGTCCAGCACCTTCTTCATCAATGCGTTCTGTCCTTCATCCAGCAACAGCTGCTTCTGTATCGATGTATGTAAGAAGAAAAAAAAGAAGAATTTCAGTTTCAACAGGCAAGGTTTCATGGAAAGACTATCTTTCACCTTTGAGTACAGTTTTTAAAAACAGAGATTCTTCTAGCCACCAGGTGGCAGCAGAGTGCCACTGTCTTTGGTTTTCAATGCGGATTAATGGGCGTAGGATTTATATTGGATTTTATTCTGGACCCTAAACAACTATGGACATTTCATTTCGACAAAAAAAGTTTGTAGATTTTTTAGGTTTTGTACAATAGAATGATGGTGATAGATATGAGAATACCACTGCTGGTTCTTATTCTAGTTACAAACCAAACAGTAACTATTAATTGATTGAGTCAGAGAAATATGAAAAAGGCTTCTGCTGTGACACACAACCTTTAAAGTAACTGTGTAAAAGCCATATATATATATATATATATATATATATAAATAAACTGATTTGTTTGCATTTAGATGTACTGTAATGGTCAAATTCAAAAACTGAGCTCAGATCTCAGATACAATATACATATACACATATCACAAGTATACAATAAATACTGTATGTACAGCACATAACAGTAAAATAGATTCTCCTTAACAAATGAAAACAGATGACAAATGTAGTGAGTGTGTGGTGTGAAATGTAGTTTCAGGTTGTAAACTATGGAAGGACCACAGACCTTGTGGTGAAGAACAAAGAGCTCTAGTACATCCAGCACAGTGAGGGCCACCTCAGTGGACAAGTTTGCCTCAATATCAGTAGGACTCAGCGTGTCCCCATCTTGAATACTCCCATCTGGAAAGAAACTCAGATATGAATAACTCTAATCCATCTAATCTTGTAGTCATCTCATAATCATCATCATCATCATCATTATCATCATCATCATCATCATCATCTTGTAGTCGTTTTTCCTGATTCAATTCAAGGGTCCAAGTACAAAGTGTGTCGTGATGCTGTACAGACTGTAAAGCACCTTGATTTGACATTTGACTTGACTTGAGCTCAGTCCGTGTGTGTGTGTGTGTGTGTGTGTGTGTGTGTGTGTGTGTGTGTGTGTGTGTGTGTTACCTGTCTCCATCATCTGCAACAGCTTGGGGTTGGTGAGGGCATTCTTGCCCCTGATGATGGGCATGGTTTGGGAGCGAGCATGCCGGTGACCTTCCCCTCCAGATGACGCCATCCTGCAGGGATCAGCAGCTAGTATCAATCACAGTGCTCACATGTTTTATTTGACACTTTAGCTACACTGGAGCAAATGTACTAATACACATTTGGACAATGTTGTGTTACCTAACCAGTTAGAGATATTGTACATTTTTAGTAGGCAGGTAAATATAAACTGCATCCATGTCCCAAGGACTTGCTGTTATCGGGAGTCTGTTAACACATGAGGAGTACAGAGACAAAGACTGGCATATCACACAAAACGCTGCAGGTATGAGGAGGGGGGCATGCTGAGAACACAGTTACAGTCTAAAACATGGAAACACAGTGGCCACATAAATGATGAATCCACACGGGACAAGAATGTGTTTACCTAAATCCAAGTGTTCACATTGCTGTTGTGGGTTGAACCTGTGTTTCAGTAGTCTGGAGGTTGTTGCTATTTAAGAAACTATTTACACTCTGTGCCAATCACCAGACATCATTAGCATTAAGAACAGTTTCAGTTAACCATAAGAGTCAGTATCTTCACACAGTTTGACTCCATCATCACAGCTGAGGTGTTGTTTGTTTTCCTTGTGGAGGGTGATTACCATTGTGGGAAGAGGCTTGAGGGTTGAGAGGACTGGGAGGGGTGGTTAGAGCCCTTCAGGGTGCCATTGGCCTGGGTGGACTGGGCCAGCTTTACTGCCGCTGCTAGCTTCCTGTTCACGAGCCAATCACATCAAAGCTAACATTAGTTAGATAAGTTAAGACCAACATTGTTTTTAGTGTTCACCATTATCATCATTATTCAATTATATTAAGTGTGAGAGGCACGCTAATAGCTGCTTGAGCACGCCAGCAATCGATAAAAACTGAAAGCACTATTTTTTGCACATTTGTGACCTTATTACATATTTTTAAGAACTAGGTCACATCGTATTCCAGTAAGGCTACATGAAATGCTGAAAGCATACAGCATCTCCAATTTGACCTTGGTGTGATGAGAGCAGCTAGTGTCAGGAAAAAACAAAGATCAAACAGCTCATATAGAGAGGGAGGTCAGCCAGATGGAAAGGTTAGTGGTGAAGCAGAGTCAGTGGTTTTAGTCTGCCATCAGTATCATATGTGTAAATGGTAAATGTTATCCTGACTCTTGTTAAGAGTGTTAGTGGAGAGCAGAGGCTTGTGGTCACCGTTAATGTAAGACAGCATGGGGAATTAGGATGTATAGATGTGATGAAGCTGAACGTCAGTTAAGCTGTAGCACAAATCAGCTCAGTCAGTGGATCTCAACAAACAGATGTTCAACATACTGTATCATATTCTTATGATGCTTAAATGAAGCTCGGTCGGAAACAACTGCCAAGCTACACAAAGCAAATGGTGCCTTAGCCAGCCAAAAGTAAGAAGACACAGCTACCGTGTAAGCCAATCAACACGGCAGCCTCAGAGCCTATTAAGGAAACTCAATCAAGCCAAGCAGCAGGTGGAGTCCAGCCAGTCGTGAAGGCGGGGCGCGTAGGCGGAGGGTTACAAGGTCGACATGCAACATCGAGGAGGTGAAAGTGTTAAAAGGGTGTACAGAGCAAACAAAACTAACATACAGTACCAGCATAAATTTCCTCTTTATTTCCCACTGATGTCAACACAGAAAGGGTTATGTGATGCAACAGAACATCAATAAACGTGCAATCACACTGACAATCCATTAACAGCAGCAGCAGCATGCATAGAGGGGGTGGGGGGGGGCACGAGGCATGCACTGAGGTGAAGACTACAACAGCAAGGGCAAACATGGAGAAAACATTATAATCAATTGCTACTTGTTGGAGTCGTGTAATGTATATGGTGCATGTGCATGTGCATGTGTCTAAAC
The DNA here is from genome assembly GCF_002260705.1 of Seriola dumerili. Lineage (NCBI taxonomy): Eukaryota > Metazoa > Chordata > Actinopteri > Carangiformes > Carangidae > Seriola > Seriola dumerili. Next base: position 1,466,718 of record NW_019174454.1, on the reverse strand, counting down.
TACGGCTTAGGTTAAAGGGGGTGAGGCTCCCTGCACCATCAGACAGAACAGAAACAGAATATGTTTCTAACTTAAAGGCCAGGAAAACCTGTTTTCTCAATCAGCTTATTACCATGAGCGATGAGACAAGAACAAACTGTTTTCTGCCGAATTAGTAAAAAGTTTTTATAGATTTCTGAAATTTGTTTTTTTTGTCTGTTCTCATCCAACCCATTTGAAATGGGAGGGACACACGTACGTTCATGTATCACAATTAACAACAACTGACTCAATGCTCAAGCTTTTTTCAACCTTTAACTTTTATTGGTGCGTCAATTATGAATATTCAATATTACAGAGAAATACTTGGGATTTGAAACCAAGTTTTCATGGGCTTTAATGGCTGAATTGTTGTCTGATAAGCTAGCTGGCTGACTGTCTCCCTAGCTTGCTGGCTGGCTACACACTGCTGGAGTAATTCATCACTCCTGAGCTTCAATGGGTGCCCACACTGACTCAGCCAGGCATCAAAGAGCTAACAGAGAGAGACACTGAGACAGACATAGGCGTAAGACTGTGAGTCCCCCATGGCCGGGTATTACAGACGAATGTTAAGTAGCTAGCAGCCCCAGACAGGCTCAACTATGTCTGAGAGAGCTAGCTAGGCTTCCAGGTATCTTTCTTCTGTTAATGCTTCCACACACAGTAATGCAGTGTGTTCTCCCAGCCTTTTGTTGGCTTACATCTCAGCATCTTATTGCTGAAAGGAAAAAGAGGGCTAATTTAATTAGCTGGGAGGAACCAGAAGATGGAGGAGTCTAGCAGTGCCAATGGCTCAGCTCCAGTAAGAGCACACAAACACACTCACACACACAAACACACACACCATAACAACCCCCATCCTATGCTTGCCAACTACTACAGTACAATATCCAGCAGTGATTCTCTCTCAACAACAGCAAGATCCAGGAGTTTCACCTCCCCCCCCTTCTCTTTCTTTTCTTCGCTCCTTCACCCCCCTCCCCTCTCCCCCTCTCTCCCCCTTGAAGCTCATCCCTGAGTGTGCACACGCATACAGAACACATATTAGTATTTCTGCCTGACTGTGCCCGATTCATTTATTTGTGTGTGTTTGCACATGTGTCTGTGGGCGTGGATGCGTTTGCACATGTGTGCATTCATGTGTGCATATGATTATATGAATTATGTATCAGTGGGTGGGGGTGTTGCAACCTTTGGCTGTGATATGTATATTGAGTTAATAAGCTGTTTCAGCATCTGCAGCATTATAACAAATGCATCTGATTCAGACCTGGTCCACCTCTTTGTCGGCGCAAGCCCTGTGGAGAACACACTCACCTCGCTATGTGGCGTTTTCCGAGGAACCTGAAGTGCTGAAGACACAGCCTGAGGAAAAGGAAAATGTAAAAACATCTTAGCTGGCGGTTTGCTTGTTTTTGTGTTTTGTAAGTGAAGAACACTGGGTAAATGGGGTCCATGTGAACAAACTGAGTTGTACCGGTGCAGTCTAGATGCAAACAGGAAACACGCAGTTAATTTACTGCACTGTTTGGTGGATAGGGAGCTCTCATTGGAATTACAGTCTTTTTTTCTTCTCTCGCTCTCTCTCTCTCTCTCTCTTGCTGTGTCATTACTTTCATCTGTTCCCTTCTGGCTACATTCCTCTTTCCTCTCTTCTCACTCGTCTGTCCCCATCCCCGCCTGTCTAAGTGTGTTTTTTTGTGCACTGTATCACTAGTCAGCCTAACAGGCGCTGTGGTACTACTCTGCAATGAAGAAAGAAGAGCACTTACTCCAGGATGTTAAAGAAGTCTGAGATCTCCTGGTGAATGGCTCGGTGCCAGTAGGACACCAGCACATCTGGAAACAGGCAACAAAAGACATCATGTCACACACCACAGCAGATTTGTAGAGGGTAAAGTTCACCACTAATGTAATATAATGACTACAACTATTATCTATATGTTCTGGGCTTCTATGTGTAAAACCACAAAAGTAATACAGGTCATATAATAACTCATAAGAAGCCATTTCCAAACAACCTTTGACAAATGTCTAGACTGTGCGAGTGTGAAGATTTGTAAGATCATTTATAAGTAATTTCTCACCCTCAGATATGGTTTTCATGATGTGCAAGAAGCACATGAGCAGGCTGCGTGTCTCCGCCTGGTCCAACTTGTCACAACGAGAGCCGTAGCCTATCAGGGACTGCGGCCGAGCAAACTGTGGACAAACATCCAGACAGAAATGCAGTCAAAGATATACTGTTAGCACCGGAGCTGTAGCTACCATTGAGGACACGGGTCATGTCCTCGCTATTTAGTTAGGTGAATTTGTTGGTTTAGGCAAGCTGCAGTGAAACTTAATGGGTATTTTATAAGCTGATGTAGTATTTTAAGATTGAATTTTACGACGCTTAGGCCAACAAATAATAAACGAGTGAAGGTTTCACTAATTCCCTTCCAAATTTTTGTTCCAGCCAATGCAGAGAAGGCTCGGAAAGTTTTAAAAAATGAAGAGACCTTCATTTTCGGTGTCTTGTAAAAATCATATGAGGGCGGTGGTGTAGGGGCTGATGGAGGGGCTGGTGTATGCAGTATGTTTGTAAGTTTTCTCTGCTACTGTACATGGTTTCTCGCCCAGAGACAAGAGCTTCAGCCATCGTTGGCTTCATAAAACAAGAGGTTACAATATGCCCTCTGAGCAGCGCTGCGTCTTCAGGGCAGATTGGAGGCTGGAGGGATTTGACAACACGGGCAGGCCGGGGCTAGCTGCTTAGCCTTCTAACTTCAGCAAAAGAAAGGACTTGATACAAACAAGAGTTAATATTGGCGTTGCTTTCCACCTCTGGAGACAGCTCTTGGCTAGTAAAGGAATATAGTTTAATGCTGAACTCACAATGTTTCTTCAGCTGTTAATGCTTAAGTTGGCTATGTAGAAATAGCAAAACTTACAAATAGCTCCTTTAAAGTATTTTTTTGTCATTATAATATAGTAGAAAGAGATGACAGGAAGTGAGGAAAGAGATAGAGGGATGATATGCATCAAAGATCCCCGGCTGGACTGGTCTGAAAGGGGAGTCACTGGAGGTCTGTTTTTCTGCGTACCCCTCTTTCAGAGATTCATATACGATATAGAAATTATTTAGAATGACTTGCAATGAAGAAAATATTTTCTCAACTGTTCTTTCCTCTCACCTTCTCACATCCATCCATCTTCTCACTGTTCCTGTCACTGTTGCTAGGGTTGGAGTCAACACTGATCAGAGAACCCCGAGAGTCGGCCTGGTTACCCATGGCAACTGCCAAGGATGAGAAGGCTGGTGGAGGGTGGTGGAGAGGGGGTAGTCAGCATCAATGTAATGTCCTTATTCACACCTTTTCTACAGACAGCAGAAACAGAAACACAGCTACAAACACATCGCTAACTGCTACCTGTGATGGAGTTGAGTACTTCTTTGGAAAAGGAGGCATCCACAGAGTTGCCATGGCGAGTAACAGGAATCACCCCTCCAGCCACTCCCCCTCCCACGCTAAGGTCATCTCGAGAGCCCTGGTAGGAGCGCAGACAGAGGAGAGGACTTATTCAAGGGAAAATATTTGCTATTCAACTGGAGTCTTATCATTTTATAATACAGGCTAGTATTTCTATAAGCTATGAGAACATGTTATTAATTAATTATTAATTAGCCTGCTGAGACAAAACTTTATAACAGCATCCATAAGGGGAAGCAACACAAGTCACATGCAGTTTTCTCCAAACAAATGAAATTTAACTGAAATTATCAAATTATTATGATTCCTACTTATATTTCAATGACAGTAAAAATTCAAAGTTCCATTATAATCGACCATTGCAATCAATCAGCAAACAAAGTTTTATAGTTTTATAGTGTTATAGTGTGGTGGAAATTAAATGGAAGAGGACAAACAGAGGCAGAAAGATAATTCTTACAGCATCTGACAAAACTGTACATTTTTAGTTGATATTACTGCAGTCACTGCAAACATATGACACCTAAGGATGAGAGGCTGTGTTGCAAAGAATGGAGGAAAGCTACAGAAACAACAATTCATGTTTCTTTCCCCATGCCTGGAATATTTGAAATTTACTAGGTAACTTTAACTAATGAAAGAGAATACTAATACTTTTTTTAGGAATATGTCTGAAATTGCAGACAGTAAATCAATACAGTACACAGAGTCAATTGATGATTCTATCTTTCATATGGACTCTTACTTGGTCACTAGAGGTGAAGTAGATGGGGAAGATGTCCCTGAGGAAGAATCGAGGCATGTTGTCCAGGATCAGGCCATACAAAGGCAGGTAGAGAGATGCAATTCTTGCCTGTTTCTCCTGGAAAAGTAGCCAATGAAACAGACATCACATTAGTCTCATAAAAGAGATCTGTGCAGATTCTATAGTCAGTGACATTATTTTGTTATACCCTGACGAATGAATACGTTATTTGATTTAGCCAGCAGGTAATTATATATAGTATATGTTTGCAAAGTCTGTATGAAGATAATCAGATAATCACTGACCACAATCACTAATGACTGATTAAGTCAGGAAACAGCCACTCAAAGCACCTGACCTTAGCAACACATTAAAAAATAAAACCGCAGTAACAATGTGTCCCTAGAGACTTTATTACTACTCCATTAATGTTATATTTAAGTTGCCTTATTTAATTGTCTATATTTCTACAGATTATTTAGTCCAAAATAGAAAAAAAAATCAGTGCAGTTATATAATATCTAATGTATCCTGCCAAGAAACTGTTGTGGTCTTCATTAATTCACATTCACATTTCCCAGTTTCGGCTTTTATTTTCCTGTTGCTCACATCTGGTTTTGACTCAGACTCAACTAGACCCAATCTAAGTCTTGACTACAGCGCCGCTGTTGTGTTGTGGTTGGCAGTATTTGGTACTGTTAAACACAGGACAGATCACTGACTCTGATGTGATCCGGACACTTCCCAGCATTCATTAGGATATCCTCACTGTTGCCCGCAGCTGCTACCAACAGTCACATGTCGGTGTGCATGTGTTTGAATGAGTCACAGGGGAAGAATTTCTACTGTGAGCTCATGACTCGTTCATGCCTTTCAGTTTCCTCCTCCCATATAAACATGTGTTCTGTCTACCTTGGTGGCATAGCGTGCATCCAGAGAGTGTTTGGCCATAAGAGTCTTCAGAGTGGCCAAAGCTAGGTGCCGCAGGTCCTGCTCATCCTGCAGCGCCAGCCCCAGTTCCCGAAGCAAAAGGCCAGTCAAGAAGTGCTTCCTGCAGAACTCTCCGGTTAGGTTGTACTCGGGTACCGACACTGAGGAGAGACAGCATAAAAGAGTCACATTTTTAATGGAAACTAAGCTGCATGTGATTTAAATACTGCTAAATATTAGCTTTCCATCAGAGAGTTAATTAATCCATTTCTAAATAAAATTCTGGTTACAGTGAACAAATAATGTGACAAGCCAATTTTCCATGAATTCCATTATCATCATACTACTGCTGCACACACGCACACACGCACACACTGCTGCACATGCAACATTACAAAGGAATGAGTGAACATATTTACCATGAGTGCTTTGTGGCTCTGGAGATGCATGGTCTGACATGGACAAACAGTCAGAGAAAATGACAGGAAGAGAAAGATAGAGAGACAGAGTGTTAATAGACAAATGAGAGGGAGAGCTACTTGATGTGTGAGTTTTCACATTAACACCGGAGTCAGCTCGACAGAGTTGGGCTGGAGCTCTTACCTGCGATGCGAGCAGAGGGTAGGGGCAGGCTGAGAGGAACGTAGTGCTCGTGGTTACACACCTCTCTCAAGAATTCAAATTTCAGCTCACACAAAGCCTGTCAAACACAGAAATGGTATGCACATATTCAAACACACACTTTATTCAACCCAAAATAAAGTTCAAGTATATACGTTTTTTTTTTTTACCTTGCTGTCAGTAGCAGTGATCATGTTTATGTAGTTGCTAATCAGTTTGAATGTGAAGCCTCTGTCCATCAGAGTGAAGCAACGCTGCAAAGAGACAGAGAGACCGAGACAATTCAGAGATCAGACCCAGCATCAGTTACTTAATGAGACAGTGAGACAGAGAATTTAACACAGATGGAGAAATCAATATGTATCAACTGTAAATAGAAGAGATTTCCATTTGCAGAATGTTAGGCAGTTTGTATTGATCCACACAAGCACATAAACTTGTAAGTATTCCGTATTAAAACTTCACTCAATAAATCGCCTCTGTAAATGAGTTTCCTTTAATGTTATAATCTAAATCCACGACACAAACTCTCACAAACATGTTCCTCCCACCTTGACAAAAGCTGCCACAGCTAAGTTGGCGCTGCGTGTCTCTTCTGCCAGGTCTTTGTTTTTCCAGAAGATGTGTTCGGACACCGTCTCCACCAGGGTCTCCACGCGGCTCAGGTAGGATGAGGGGAAACGTTGGGGTCTGGGAAGCTGTAGGAACAAGGGATCAGCGATAGACAGTCATGTACTGTGTCCCAGGTCAGATTACGCAAAAGTATTCATATTGAACCACGAATAACAAATGGTTAAAATTGTGTTGATGTTTTCAGGAATGGGAAACTTGAGGGACCTGAAGTGGAGTATGTCACCTTACCTTTAACTTGTCAGAGTCAACCAAATGCTGCGCCATGGACTTGACAATCAGCTCAAAGAAGAACCAGGAGAACTGAAACCAGGAGAGGTCAAAGCAAGGTCACTCGCGTTCCAAAATTTATCTGTCTAATCAGCTCCAGCATGAAAACAGAGAGAAGCACACAACTGCGTTTGGGAGAGTTACTTTTCTTCTTCTTGTTAGAGGAACAAACAACATTTATAACTAATTCATTCAGGTAAAATCCATTAGAGAGTAAAGGGACAGAGGAGGTTGCAAAGAGTAGGTTGATGACAAACCTTCAGGACATTCCTGACTGCTGCCTGCTCGTTGCTCTTCAGGTCAAAGGTCATCCCCTTAGCCAGCTCCTCATGGGCTGTCCTGAACCCATGGGCCTCTGATTTAAAGACATACTGCATACAGAGAGAAGAGAGGAGTCAGAGGTGGTCACCTAAAGGTGCATATATAGTACGGCTGCAGCTAACAATTCTTTTCACTATTATTATGACAGACAGGAAAGAAAGAGAGGGAATGACATGCAACAAAGATCTCAGGCCAGGTGTGATGCAGTTCATGGTTCTAACGAGAGCTGCAACAATTAGTCGATGAACTGATTAGCTGATTAAAGAAAGTTAACTGGCAACCATTTTAATAAGTCATTTTTCAAGTAAAAATGCCAAAAAAATTATAGTTATTTGTTCTCGAATGACAGCATTAGCTGCTTTTCATTATCTTTCATTACAGTAAATCTGAATATTCTTGGGTTTTGGACTGTTTGTTGGAGAAAACAAGATGTTTAATGACATGCCTAGAATATTGTGATAGGCATTTAACTCTTTTTGGATGATCCATACATCCAAGTATTCACTGATTAATCGAGAAAACATTAATTGATAATAAAAATAATCATTAGTTCCAGCTCTAGTCCAAACCCCTATAAGCCACCAGTATGCCCAAATCTGTTGATTCATTTTCTGATTAACTGATTCACTGCTTGGTCTATAAAATGTAAAAGTGAAAAGTGAGATCTTTAAATATCTTTTTGGGTCCAACCAAGAGTCCAGAACCCAAATATATTTTGCTTATAATGATACAAAACATAGAAAAGCAGCAAATCCTCACAATGAGAAAAAATAACTCAGTGGATTATTAAAAAAATTGTTATTAATTTTCTGTTCATCAAATTATTTCAGTTCTAATAAGTACAAGGACACAGATTCACAATTACTGTAGACACATCAACAAAAACCCTCCTACAGTAACCTGAAATTAAAAATATTCTCCAAAATGTGCATGTGATATAATATTACTGCATACTGCTCAATTCATGCTACAGTGAACTGACCGCCCGCCCCCCAAAGTGAGCGCACACTTGTGCGCACATTCATATACACACACTCAGCAGTTTAAATTGGGCAGCACTACTACTGAACATCATGCCAATCTGTTACTATGGCAACCCCAGATCCATTAGCTCTGCTAGTCCTCCCCTCTTCCCTCCCACCATTCATCTCTGCCACTGCCTCTTCAAGCGCTGCCGTTTTCCTTCACTGTAGCCAGCATGAAACAGGTCTTGTGGTTTCTCCTGCTCTCTTCTCTAATTCTCTCACTGATTTCCCCCCTAAACAAACATGTCTTGTGTTTCTGATTGAGCAGGCTGAATGTCCTAGTTTGCCTCCTACTCAATCACCCTTTCTTCTTCTTCTTCTTCTCTCCCTCCTTCTCTGTGTGTGCGTGTTTGCACAGTGTTCTGGGCACGTGGCCCTAACCACACTCCTGCTTGCCCAAACACACACAAATACACACATGCAAACACATAAAGCCCCCTTTTCTGTATTTTTTTTTTTTTTTTTTTTTTTTTTTTTTTTTACAAATTAAATTGTCTGTGCAGGGATTCCATTCCTTCATGGAAAACAACAACCTTCAAAATTATTATATGATGTTTGTGAGCTCTCTCTCTCTCACACACACACACACACACATTTCACCACTTTCTATGTTGTTGTCTATGTTCATACCTTGATATATGAGTGCAGATAGTGATCCAGGTTTTCTTCATGGCACTTTGCAACAATGTGGACCAGCACTCTGCAAACACAGGACAATAACAACAAAGATTGTTATTTATGACAGCCTTTGTTCCTAAAAAATGACTGAAAACATCTGTCAAACACTTCCTGACACATTTTCTCCCTTAAACAGCTGGCAGAACTTGCTTTTATTTTTTATATCATACTGAATTAATCACATAATAAAATCACAAAAAAAACCTTCTTCTAGCAACAAAAAAAGGAGACGCTTTAAACGCCGTTTGCCTCTCTCACTGTGTGCTTTATCACGTCCACTGAACCCCAACCCTTTCTGTCAATAGATTTGTTTTGGACCCCGTAATACCACTTCCTACCTGGTGGTGGCAGTAGTGACCTCGTCGTTGTCATTCTGAGTCAGAACCTTGAACAGCTGGTTGAAGAGCACTGGCAGAAATCGGATGATCACTGGGATTCTCTCCATGCTGAGGAGACCCTGGAGGAGGGTGGAAAAGAAGTGGAGGGAGAAGAGGAGGAGGTGGACAAGTTGGAGAATGAGAAGAGTGGAAAGAAATAAAATAAAAAAATAAAAAACATAAATCATAAAGAGGCAGAAAACAAAATGATGTTTGGTATTCTGGTGTACTGATTAGACATGCAGGTCCTGGTTTTTGTCTTAGTCACAATAAAAGAAGAATTGAGGAGATATAGTGTTTTTTTTCTCTGACCTTCAGGCAGTTGAGGAAGTTGGAGGTAGGAGGTATTGAGAGGTCCAGCTCTCTCTTCTGGCACTGCTGGAAGAATCGGTTCAGGTGGGGGTCCTGGCACAGAGAGAGAAGAATCCATGAAAATCTGCACTTAGCATCTGCAATAACACTTAGTGGACCGGTTCCCTTTTTTAGGTGACAGATAATCCTAAAATGTGAACTTCATTACTTCACGATGTGAGTCAAATCTTTAGTGAATGTTTCAGTCTCAGCCTGAACTGAAACGGTTTTCAGGAGCTGAAAGCAACCGTCAAGCTTATCGTGAAAAGTTTTTAAGCAATTGTACTACTGTGATCAATACACTTTGGTATCCAATCTTTTTCTTGGTGGAGGTACAAAAAAAAGAAAAAAGAAGAAGAATCTCTGCTCAGGTGAGTGGTAAACACTCATCTTTTCTTCTCAGTGGTATGAGGGAAGAATGTAAATATCTTATTAGATTGTAATATTTTCAAAACTCCTCTTAAAGTATGTTTTTTTTCTGTAGTTTTTTAAATCTTTATCATTCTTTGATTTTCTCTGCTATGTCTGTTGCATTTTTAAATGTATCTAAATTCTAATTGTTTATTTGTACGTATTTATCGTTTTCTTTTAAATACCTGACTGTAAAAGCATTTTGGTCAGCATTTGATGTTTTTAATGTGCTCTATAAATTCATTGGCTGCTTTTTATGAAGTGTTGCAAGTGAAAATAAGAGGCAGGCTGATACCATTTACAACCCACCAACCAAACAAAGAGATTGCTGTGCAGGGCTCCAAACATCATCTACCGGCAAATAGAAATGGCTCACTTCTTTGTTTCATGTGCTCACGACTTAATAAGGAGTTACCACTCTCCACTTACCTGAGTGTAAACTGTGGAGACGACATTGGTGGACACTTTGTAGATAGCTTTTCCTCCATCAACCCATTTCACATCTGCTCCATTCTGTAAGAAGAGAAGACAGCTTGAGTATGAACACTAGGAAAACAAGAGAGCCACCGGCTCAACTCATCACATGCTGTAATGCTTAATATAATCCCTCACAAATTAATGTTCGTATTACTCAGCAGTATTTGTAAAACTGATACACCATATAAATATGGTGCCTCCTTCTTTCTCCCTCTCACCTTGGTGTTGCTGGCTTCCTTGATGGCCAGGTATCCAGGTGGCAGGTTACAGGAGACGGGGATGTTGAACTCCTGAGATGACAGACGGCCTTCTTTGAGGAGAGGCAGCCAAGAATACCCCACTAAACAAGAACACACGTGTACAAAACAAAGAGTACTGAAGGATGGAAAAGACACAACATAAATTGCAATATCATACATGTTCTACTTAATTCTGGCTCACCTGGGGTCTCCAGGGCCTCTTTCCTCTTAGCATTTGTCTTTGCGTTGATGTCACAGGTGACATGGTAAAAGGAGAAAAGAAGATGGTGCTTTTCATGAAGTTGGGTAGGAAGCTCAATCTTCACCTGGGGACACAAAAGCATATAATGGATTATATTATGGAGAGCAAGGAATGGTGCTTAAGCGAAGGTGAATCCACTTCCAGCTACTAATAATCTAACATGTGTGGATTCGTTGTCCTCACCTCGTCATAGAAGTCGGGGTTCTGGGAGTGATGCAGGACTGTGGAGCACGCTGCCGTGGTAAAGACTGGACCTCCTGGCTTGCCATAGATACACTGCAAAAACAGCAATAGGAAAAGAGCCACAACAAAGTCATGCTCATGCCAGTTTCCCATGATATAAGTAAGGGAAGAAAATGGAGTCATATAAAAGCCAATAAAGGTCCCATCAGCATGTTTTTGGAGAACTTTCTACCTTTAAAGGTTTGGCAACTTCTTCGTCTGAGCTGCGGAACTCCACATAGACTGCAAGGTTACGAGCCTGTGAACAAGAGGGCCATTGTAACATTGAAAACTGCCCTTATACCAAAAAAAAAAAAAAGCAACAACAGTGAGCAATAAAAGTACATGAAGTATGTAAAAAAACACGAGGCACGCTGTAAGCAGTTGAAAAGTTATAACCTTAACTCAGGCTCCTCTTAAAACTTTGTTGTTAAAGCTACTGCGACATACCTTGGCGAAGCTCTTCTGGCTGTCATACTTGAGGTGTTTAGGGTAGATGTAGATGTGGTTCCTGTAGACACGGTGCGGCTGTGTGAACTTGGTGGTGTCCTGGGCGAACTCCTCCACCTCCACTGTCGGCTGGTGTTTGCTCAGTTCCTCAAAGGGTTTCACCGGTACATAGGACGACGTCACACAGTCTGAAAGCAAAGAGAAGTTTCAAACCCGTGACATGGGAGAGAATAACAGAGGAAGAAGGAGGCAGATGGACAGTAGAATGTACACATGAATTAAAACAGACAGGGGGGATAATACTGCCTACAAAATGGACATACTAGGATGTTCCATTGGAATATAGTCGACTGCGATGTCCACAGTCCCAGGAATAGTCTGCAGTTTGCTGGTCTTCTCAGCCCTGCACACACAAAGATAAGAACAAAATGTTGCAAGCACTCTTCATCTTGTCTCAAAGAGGTCTACAGTATGTGACCTACTTTAGTGGTAAAGCTCACAGTATGCCTTACCTCCTGAACTCAGCCACCAGCTTTATCAGGTCGTCTGTGGAAATCTTGTTGCTCTCCTGTTTGAAGAGGGGTGAGAAACGAGCCTCTCGGTCCAGTGCGCCGTGGTTGTCCTTAAACACTGACCTGTAATAGATAGAGAAAGACATGCAGAAAGCGGTGGATGATTAAATGAAGATTAAATGCTGCAAGGATACAATGAGATGATTTTTTGTTTTTTGTTTTTTTTTGTTTTTTTTAAATAAAAGAAAGAGCCTCCATCCAGTGGCACTGACCTGACAGACCAGGCAAACGGCATACGGTACTTTCCCAGTTTACTGCAGAACTGTTTGTTGGATCTCAAAATCTTCTGAACAGTCTGTACAAGACACAAGGAGAGAAAGACGGACAGAAGGAAAACGTTAGCAAGAAGCCACAGTGAATATTCTTAAATACAATGGGATGTGACTATGTCTTAATTCTAGCTGACCCTAGACAGAGTGACTGCCTAAATCAGAGGTTGTTTAATAAAGTAATCCTGGCAGCAGGTTGAGTATCTGGTGATTCACTTAGCCATTTAAACAAGAACCACATGGAGCACTGCCAGTGGGGGAAGCCAGGAAATGTCTTGGATGGGATCTCGGAAAAACCTAATTTCTAAACTATCCGTCCCAACTGGCATTCTGTGATGAAGATAAACTCTGGCCTTACAGGAAAACCATTTTGCAAATGTCATGCATTAAACTGTTTGACTAGATTAAGCCATTTCCCTTTTACAATAAACGCCCTAGCAGCATGTTTCATGAGCCATTTGTCCCTGCACGCTCTAGGAGATAAGACAATGTAAAAGCTCTGTGATGTTGCTTCAAGACAGAAAATCAATCCAGTAGAAAGGTGATGGTATTAAACAATGTAAATACTGACATCGACCAAGCAATGACAAAAGATGACTCTCTGACCTTGCTGGAGTCCGTATTCTTGATATAAGGTTCGGCCCCACAAGCAATATTTCCCATCAGCACCTTTTCCACTCTGGCCACCATCACTATGTCCGTGTGGGGGTTGGTCACTGAGAAGATGGCCTGCGTGGACAGCATTGGAGAGGCATATTACCGTCAGTGAAATCTGGACTGATCCACACCTATAAAGCATACTGCAGGAGTAACATCCATCCTTGTACCTGTTTGGGAAAACAAAGCCAATGCTCCAGATCCAGGCTGAGGTAACAGTCTCCTGGCTTCTTCTCAGCAGGAGAGCACAGGCCATTTTCCTGACCTCCAGCCCCGGCCCCTGGACCGCCTGTCCCATTACTGCAGCCTCCGAGCATCTGACGCACTGCATCGTGGTTGAGGTCTACGTGGAAGTCTGCCGACACCTTTCTCCCTTCTCGTACATCCAGCAGAGCCAGCGACACAAAGAAGGGTTCAATCTAGTGGAGGAGATTCAGCTCAGTCATTTTCTGCACATTAGCAGTTCCTTTAAATATACAGAATTGCTAAATCCTCATTCTGCAAAATATCTCCTATGACAAGGTTTAAGAACATTTCATTGGTTCCCTTCCCTAAAGCTTTTGGTGTATAATTACAAGGGCTGTTCTTGTATCTTACATAGAAATTAATATATATTCATATTGCTATTAGCAGCCACGGGTTTGAGCACCAACATTACTTATTTCAAGGAGACATTTTAAAAAACGATCAACGTTGAAGCAAGTTTGAATAACTGAAAGTGTGTTCCTATTCCTCACATTAGTGACTGGTCCAGTTTCACTCTCGTTGATGCAGCTCTGTAGCATGAGGTTGAGAGATCGGCAGGTTATCATAAACCTTCTGCCCAGCTTCTCGTCAAACGGACGTACTGGTGTGTTTTCAGTTGATGAGTATTCGGTCCGTGGGCTCCTCAGAACCTGTGGTTGGTGAAACACGTAATGTTTGTTACTTGAAGGTATGTTTTATTTTAATCCACTGAGAAATGTTTATTACATTAAGGAGATCTAGTTAAGCTGAATAAAAACATCACAAAGTTGTAATAAGGTAGAACTAAGTACAGAACTAAAAAATTGCACATAAATACTCAGATATGTGCAATCAAAGCCTTCATACTTACAGGAGTGTCGGGATCGAGAGAGAACAGATTCAGACGCTCTTCTCTTCTGGCAGAGCGAATTCCTTCATCCGTCTCTGAGATATACTATCACAGGACAGATGGCAAGAAACACAGAAGGAGACAGCCAGAGAACTAGTCAATGCAAATGACTAATAGGTTAATATCAATCGTGATATCAGGAAAAACACCAAACAGGTTTTACATGTGTTAAAGTTTACACGTTTCTAGCATGTTCAAATGGATTGGCAGTCTAAGGTAGCCTGTGGAGTTTTCTTTTACTCTGGGAATAACTGGAAATGTCTATGTCCCTGTTTACTCTGACTAGCTGCCTTAACCTTTCTTGCGTTTTGCTGAAACATTGCTCGGCATCTTTGCAAATTACCGTTAAGTGTGAGAACATCAGCAGGACGCTTGTGTCTGCTTTTTATAGAACAACATAAGACACAACAAATTGTGAAGCCACTCATGAAAACATCGCTCCATAACACCACCCTTGGTTTAAAAAACTCCACAGGATACCTTTAAAAAGTCACATACACACACACACAGGTATGTTGTTCTTGTATATGCATTTAAATATAATAATGTTAAGTGCAGGCAGTAGCAACTGAGTTTATAATATTGTTTGAAAATGGAGAGCCGTCAGTGTAGCCAACCTTTGCTAGCTCTGGATTGATGCCGTTCTCTGTGGTATCTTCATTCTCCTGCAAACAGCAGTCGCTCAACGACAGGTCAAACACATCTGGAGAGAAAACAAACACGATCAGGACTCCAGAGAGTGACTTCTGTTTATGAGTGATGACTGCCATCACTGACTGGATGGGAAAGTTTATCTGAGCAGTCCATTCTCCCCATAGGTTAAAAGCCATATAACATTTTCTAAAATAGGTTCAGCTGTACACTAAATACACACTAAGCAGAGTCTTGTGGACATATATCCATCTCAGAATAAAATATGACTCCATTTGTGGTATTTATGGATAATAAGGCAGGCAGGCTTCTGCAGAAATGTAACCTTCATGCGCCAAGAGCAATTCTTCCCAAAGGCCATGCTGAACAAAATGGCTCATTAAGGGTAGGTCACCACATGCTCGCAGCCTGATTTAGAGGCATGCTAACAGACCACAAAGCCATGACGGCTGAGGCTATTACATCACTAGGCCAATTCTCAATGCTCTGTCAGTGCATGCTATGTTACAGGCAGAGGCCCCATGCAAAAACTCTCGCAGAGCTGGCACATAAGGTGGAGTTTTAGAAAATCTACTTCCATTGTAAAGGTTTTAATGACAAGGTCTGATGTCTTAAATCAAGGTGGAGTCACTGTTTGGTGTCAGGCTTCATTTCCTGATGGTGATGTTATGGACTGAGCCTCACCCAGCAGAAATCCCCCATTAAGGTCATGGCAAGGTGGCAGATATTATTCAGTCAGAGGAAGTCAGGCAGAGAGGACAAGGTTAAGTTTTATTGCTGACATCGAGTATAAAATCATTCCTCTCTTAAGGGCATGATTTATACGTATGTTGGAATTATGCTAAAATTTCCTCTTCGTCTCTCTTTAAATACCCCTCTCGCCTCTAAATTACCATTTGTGCTTCCATCCCCTTTGCTCTCTCCAACTATTTTTCCGTTCCCCTCTTTCAACATCCATCATAGGTAAACTCTCTGTGTATTCCTAAATGCAAAAACAGAACCAGTCTCACCCTGCCGATGGTCAGTGAGGTCCAGGCTCTTGCGGTCTGGAGCCGGCCCGTCGTGGGGACTGATCTGTAAGATGCGGGTCAGTGTGCTAATCCACTCCTCCATGTCCTGTTCACTCTCCGCGGCCAGCACGAAGTACGTAACCTCGTTCATCTTCAGTTCAAAGGCGTGTTTCCTTAGGCGGTTATTCTTTAAGGAGAATGAATAGGATAATGTGGTTACACATCAAAAACCAGAACTTGGCGTGGTTTCTTTGGAAAATCTTACAAGTTTTCCTTCGTACACATGCAGGTTTTGAAGGTACTTTATGCTGAAAAATAAACTCAGCCTAGTTAAACTTAGTTTAAGGATGTCTAATGGTCCTAGTAATCCCTTTTAAAAATATCAAAAATAACATGAAGCCTACTGCTAAAAATAACTTTTTTTTATTTTACAAGGATATGTTAAATTATAACACTAAAATGACAAAATATAGTATGCACAGTTGCATTAATCTGCCTTGGCTATGGGAACTTGTAAACAGGATGTTGTACGTAAGTTTGAACAGTCTGTTTCCTACTGTACCTTTAAAAGTTAGAGATGGATTTATGTGATAATGATAAAGGGAAATACAAGACTACATCAACCAGTCCTGCCATACAATTCATTGTTGAGGATAAAAACGCAACAAAGCTAAACGCTTGCTTCCATAAGCCTATTAAAAGACAATACTTATATAAAGTTAATTGTCACTTCACTTCACTTTCTCTTGCTACTGAGTTTTGTTTATAAAGGGATACCCTGACGAAAGTCTTTGCAAACACAAGCTGAGATTAGACAGATGTGGCGCACTGGAATTAAGTGTGCAGATGTTTTGATCTTAAATGTTGCTTCTTTTTGTATCCAACAGCTTCATGTTTTGTGTGTAGTAGTTTTGGAGGGAAGGGGCCTGAAAAGCCTCCCTATGTTATTCTAAATACACAAGTCAATATATTCATATTAAGTTAACAGTATATGTTCTACATCAGATATTGTATATTGTTGTTTATATGAATGCATGAAAACCCACCTGTACCACACCAGTGCATGAGTCAAGGAAGATGCAGCCTTTGGGTTCCTTGGAAATCTTTTCATCTTTGTAGAAATTCATGATGTAGGAGTTGTCTGTCAACTGGGTGAGCTGGAAATACCTCCTCTTGAATGACTGCGTAGATAGCAATAAATAGTAAGTTAATAGTAATAGAATTAGCCTGGCTTCAGGACAAAGTCATACGCAGCTAATTATGGTGACTTTACAGTATGTTAAAAGGACACAAAAAAAAGATTGTTCCTTAAATATTTTTATTTAACTTTGAGAATGACATAAAAATAATCATGTAGGCAGTGGTGCATTGATAATACTCCTGAAAAATCAAGTTTGCAAAGTTTGAGTAAAAATAACCATGGTAACAGTTCAAGCTGAAGTAAAACATAACAGGCAAAAACAAGAGGGAGATATGAAGATAAGGGTGAAAAAGCAAGACCGAAAATTGTGTGTGTGTGTGTGTGTGTGTGTGTGTGTGTGTTCATGTAAAAATAGAGCATCAGACATTTCCTCACCCGAACAGTGATACTATTGTTGACGGTGCTATTGAAGTTCCCTTTGTAAAGCCAGCCTGACCGAAACACACCGATCCCTCCCCCTCCTCCTCCACCGCCACCTCCTCCCCCTCCCCCTTTGGACGAGGACAGGGAGGTGGTATCCTGTAAAACATGATCAGTTCTCATACATTAGCTTTCCATGTATCCCTCTGACACACGGGAGCAGATGATCAATAGAGAAAAGGAGCCTTTCCAGACTTATTCTATCTTATGATGGCTATTTGTCAGTCAAATTATGTTCATAAACAATGTGCCACTGACTTGTAATGAGATAACTGCTCCAGCAAAGTATATTTTAACAGCTTTGAGGCTGCGATAAACTAATTTAAACATGAGGCCCAGGATGTATCCAGTATGTAATGCATTCACTCTGAAAAGCATTTGTCAAAAAGATGGTCATTACTGACCTCATCCTTGTCCACGTCTTCATAGTCGATCTCAAAAGAATGGGATGGCAGCTTCTCTGCTTTGTACAGTTTCCTTTGGAGGAAAGGAGAAAGAAAAGGAAGATAGTGAGAAAATGTGGATCTCCAATAATGAAATATAATGATGGAGAGAGAAAATGATTTCAGGAATTCAATTAATCTCCTCTGTTTGACTGGTGCAAATGAGTGCGGGTGGCTGACTCTGCTCCATCATCCTCCGTCAGGAATCAACAATAGGTAGTCCTCACTCCATCCCGCTCCACTAATTTCACAGGCTGACCCGTCTTTGTGTGTGTGCCATGGGACGAAAAATGCCTTTGTGTGTGTGCTGTGAGCTGCAGACAGCTAGGCTGCACTCTGCTAAAAGTCACACAGTTGTAAAAGCTGCTTGAAAAAATCTCTTAAGGGGACTATGTTTAAACAAATTCTGGTGATTGTGGGCTGGCCGCTGACACAGGAATGCTAATGCTGGTCTGCACAGATTAAGATTGCTCCACTCAAATCACAGCAGTGACAATCACACATATGCAGTAGTTGTGGATTCCCATTGTACTATGGTTTCCCTGGTGTATTCCACTTCAACTTGCTCCATAAATCTGTGAGCATAGGATGTTTGGTGAGCTTGTCAGTTTAGTAAACAAGCAGTACAATAGTCGTGCATTTAAAATGACAAAGGACAGCTGAACTTGATGTAATGGTATTTTAGCGTCATTGTGCTCTAACTTGTGTTTAAGATGCATCTGACTTTATAGCTCATCCTGGGTCCCATTTCAGAGGTCATGTGAACTGACTATAAGAATACAGTGGCAACCCATGGGACATAAGAGGGACATTCCTGTGGTTGAGAGCAGTAACTGCAGGGCTGTTCTGGGTCAGTCTCACTGGGACTGACGAAGCTCCGGTTGACTGACTGATACCCTGATTTAAATAAAAGACTGACGGACTGAATGGGTGACTGATTGGATGACTGACATTTAAAATAAAAAGGGGATGGAGGGAGAACTGAAAGTTAACATTTGTTAGCCGTGAAATTCCCTCCATCTTAAACTTGTACTTGAACTTGTTTCTCACTTAGTACCAGCCACCATCTTGTTCTTGTTAATGACCTCCCACCTCAGTGTAACAAATTGGGGTTATTCTTTAGGTTAGCAGCTGCTTTTGGGTCTGGGTATTTATTGGTTAAAAAAATCCAGCACGACTTTAATCAAGTCAGGAAGTCAAACAAATCTAAATCAACGTTTGTTTTTAAATTTCCATATCATAATACATTGCTATATACAGTAAGGTATGGAACAAAACAAAATGAATATAAATAAAAACTGTATTAAACTAGAAACATTCAATTCAAATCACAAGCTATGTGATCAGAAAATAAGATAAACAATCTGATCAATGCCAGTTTTCAGACAATTTAAGAAACTTGGCTTTATTGACACATTTCAGACTAACATGCTGAGAAATCAATCCTTTCTTTCTTCATGAGAGTTAGATGAGAAGATTGATACCACTCTTGATTGCTAAATATGAAGCTACAGCCAGAAGAAGGATATCTTAGCTTAGCTTAGCATGAAGACTGGAAGCTGTGGGGAAACAGTTCGCCTGGGTCTGTGCGAAGGTAACAAAATCCACCTTCCAGCATCATACTTTATATATTGTTTTTTTCATCAGTACAAAAATCAAAAAGTGAATGTGACAAGTTGTGGTTTACGGGGAAGGGGGTGTTGTACTGTATGTGCCAGACTATTTCCTGAATGGTGTAGTGACTTCCTGGCATCTGGCCAAGAAGTTGTCCCGCACACAAAATGGGGGTGTTAAACCCATATAGCAGACACAGCGCGTGACAGGGTGATAGAGCAATGTCAAAATGGGTCACCTGGGCAACAGACGGTAGTCTCCGGCGTAGTCATCATACTTGAACTGGACCACATTCAGCTCAGAGTTGTAATACTTACAGGCCTGGAGGAGAGGAGGGAGATTAAGTTGAATATGATTAAATATTAACTTTCCAAAATGATGACCTCTCTGGGAAACTGTGACCTGAAGCAGCTGAAACGTCTGCAGACAATGAGGGAAGCTAACCTACAGTGAAAGTACAGTCAGACGTCAGCTCTCCTGAGGCCTAGTTACTGATGTGCTGGGATTCATTATTAGATTATTTAAATTATAAAAGGAACTGAATTAAGAATCTGCCCCAGAGGAATCTGCAAATAAAGACATTTTTACATCTTAATAGATTACTTCTCTCTCGTCTCTCTCTCTCTCTTTCTCTGTCACACACTCACACACACAGACACACCCACACAAGTCACAAAGTACGGAAGGTGGTTTCACATCCTCTCGTCTGACTGCTTGTTGAATGGTGTGTGGCTATTCTCCTTAATCCAACTGTTTAGAAGGAGCTTGATCTTTTATTAACAATGTCACAAGTTATAAACAGACCAAACATATTATCAGCTACAATATTAACCTCAGACAGGACTACACCTACACACACACACGTCTCCAGTGAGCTGTGACAGTTCTGTCTGGGGAGTTTCCGTCTCCACGGATATTATTTCTCCACTGAGCTCTTGAGATTATGGCCGGTCGATCTGAAATGAGCTCTGATAGGCCTTTCCGACACACGCACACGGGCAAATACGCATTAAGATACGCACACACACATCTGGTTTATTTTACAGGCATGGTGAAACCGCTCAACCGGTATCAGGATGTCCTATATTAGGAACAGCCTAAGCTGACAGAGCTCACCACCAAATGAAGCCTTTTACATTCTAAAACCGCATTGGCTTCAGTTAAGTCCTGTACACACAAGCACATATGTTGGAAAACACACACACACACACACACACACACACACACACACACACACACACACACACACACACACACACACACACACACACACAACACACACACACTCACCTGTCCGACCAGCAGACATTCCGCCTGTAGCTCTGCCCCCTCAGGAACAGTTGACTTGAGAGTCCGTCTCTCCTGAGGCACCGTGGACACCTGGAGAGATGGAAGAATCGAGGTGGGCTGTTAACACAACAGTAAATACATAGAAAATGTTTTGTCTCTGTTATATATTGGGGTGAGCCACCTAGGTTGACACACAACAGGTAAAAAGGTATTGTGTAGTACTGGCATTTACTAACTAAACTGATCACAAGACAAGACTGGTAAGGATTATTCTGTTCAGGTGTCTACTACCTAAAATATTTATTTCTGAAAGCCTGACGGGTGTCATTAAAACCACATATATACTGAAATCATAATTATGAAAACTCAATGTCCAAACTAGTGAAAATAAGAGAAAGAGAGAAAGATGATTTTGGAAAAAACTTAGACAATCTATGACAAGGAGCACTCAAGCTGTTCTGGAGGCCTAATAACACACTTCACGCTGTTATTTTTACTTTAATCCCCCCCACCTAACCTTCATCCATATATACTGTAACTGCATATAACAATAGACTCCACTCCATGCTAGTGGCCCGGCTCTAAGGACGGTAATGTCTTCCGGTTGGTCCGTCACTTTGGTCCAGACGGAAATATCTCAACAACTATTCAATGGATTTAGATGAAACTTTGCACAGACATTCATGATCCCCAGAGGATGAATTCTATTCATTTTTGTTATCTCTTAACTCTTCATCTGTTGTACCTGTTCAACATCAGCACGATAACATTGTCATTGTGAGCATGTTAGCTTTCTGGCATTAGCATTTTGCTCGAAACACATAAGTACAGCCTCATAGAGGCGCTAGCAACTGCAGACTCTTAGTCTTCTTTTTACTTATCACAACTCCTCATCATGCTTTATTGCTAACATATCAATACCCCATGAGCAATGATTTGAGAGCACATGAAAAAAGCTCTCCAGTATATTAATGATATTATTAATGAATTCTTTCAACATATTGTCCAGCTTTATTGCAGTGAAAATGAATAATTTAAGTTAAATCTCTGAACATGTATTCCCGTTCTCAGCACTGATTAGTCCAACAACTGATAACCTAACCTATAAATCATGCGGCTTTAATTATATAAAAGTATACTTCATACTCCACAGAACAGAAAGTCAACATTCAGTCTTTAAAGTGCACACTCATATTCAAAAAGAAGAAATATATTTCCAAGTGATTGTGCAGGAGGGGAATGAAAACAAGTCAGCACCAAGGATGTTTGTGCATGAACAGAGACAGACTGTGATTTATACAACGCAATCAGATGGAGGGCACTGAGCTCACTAACCAACTGGCAAAGAAGCAGATCTAGTAAATGCCTTTTGTGCATTGGCGATACTCTGCCAAGCCACTTTCACTTACAATTATGGAAATTGACTGTAGGCTGCAGAGACAAAGAAAATCAGAGGAAATTGTTCTGTAGCCAGACAGAGCTGGGAACCAGAAGAGTTGTGCAGTCAAGCTACAACTCTGGGGTGCACAAGCAAATGAATCCTTTTACCACAAGCAGCCAATTAGGTCATCTTAATGTGCAGTGGATCTGGGTCTGCAGAAACACATTAGCACAGTAATGAAGGTACTAATGAACAAAGAGCTAAAGGGAGCCAGGGAGAATAAATTTGTTCAATGTAATGAAAAGACCACAATGCTAAACATGCATGATTAGTGTGAATAAGTCTGTGTTGCTGGAGTGAAAGGTGCCACATATTGCATTTTAAACATCAGTATATCATCATCAACAGCTGAAATGAAGTTAAAGAATATTTTACTTTCATTATTCAGTTGGTAAGTTTATTAGACTTTATTAGACAATTTAGGCCTATAACAGAAAATAAATTTGATGCAGGATGAGATTTGATCCATGAGCCATATTTGCCAACCCCTTCTTTAAAATAAAGATTATTTCCCATAAACCTCCTTGTTTCCCATCACCAAGTGAATTTTTGCTTCTTTTGTGACAGGTATTCTTGTGTGCTGAACATATAATTTGTCATGCATTTTTGCCCTTTAAAAAACAAAAACTAAATTACAGTTGCAGACAGGGACTGCCAAGCAGCAGTGGTCTTATTCCCATTTTTGTGTAGGGTCAGATGGGTATTCCTGCATATATTTCATAAAAGGCAGGGAAAACATTGTGTAAAGGCCAAGTCAGCTAACAATCAGTGCTCAGTCAATTACTTGTTTGACAGCCATATAAAAACGTAATCATTTCTCTAGTAAAACACCCAACATTTGCTGGTTACAGTTTCAGAAATGTGACGATTTGCTGATATTCTTTGCTTTGTATCATTGAAAATGATATAAAGCAAAAAATGATTAATATCTTTGGGTTTTTACATTGTTGGTCAAACCAAATAAGGTTTATTAAGACTTCAGAATTTTATCACAATATGTCCCGGTTACCTTGGGGTTTTTGGGTTTTTGACAATGACAATGAAACCACAGCCTCCCTGGTTTGGGATTGGGGAGTTTTGATGCATGTGATTCCCCCCTTTCCTTCCTCTCATTTTCTGTCAGCTCCTTACTGTACACTATAATAATCTAATACAGGTTAAAACAGCCCAAAAATACTTAATAAAATAAAGTCATCAAATCAAGCTCTGGTAACTCGAGACTGAATTCTGCAGGAATTGGTAATCAAGACTTCAAGACTTAACGCAAAACTTAACGATCAGTCAATGAATCAAAATAAATTGATACATACTGAAACTCCATAAATGACCATCAGTGTTTCCTGTAGGATTTTTTTCAGCTGTGTGGATGGTGGGCTCATGTTTATGTGCATTGGTAGAGGAATTGTTTATGATCATTATAGAATCATTATATATTATATAGTATAGGGTTATTTGTGTTCGCCTTGTAATGTGTGTGTTAATTTACCGGGAGCTTTGACAGTACTGTAGCTGTGGTAGTAAATGTCAAAAAAATGAGATGCCTTAACACAGAGAATTACTTACACTATACAGTATATATTGAGCATACTATAAATGTAAATAGATAAATCATATAAACATAATGATCCAGTTATCTTAAAGTATACAGGACAAAGTTAAAGCAGTTTAGTCTATGTTTGTACCTCTTAAAGTTGGCAAACCATATGATTACATCTTTAAGCACAGGCCTCAGCACCCAATTAATGTCCAAGTGACTCCAAAGTGGTGACTCATTTGCTTCACATCGTTTGTGAAAGTTTGTGCAAGCAAAACAAACATTTTTGCTTCATTAATTCTCCAGTTAAAAGCATTACACATCAGATAAATAAATTATGGTAATTCAAGAAATAACGCAGAACAGACTTTGTTTCGCCTGCACAAATGTGCACAAATTACGTACAAGTGAACGAGACCAGTTTGGTGTCATTTGGGTGTTAATAGGGTGCTGAAATCACACTTGCATGATCGAACTGAAACAGTTTTAATCATATCCTGATCGTATGGTGTGCCAACCTCATCAAGGTGCAACATTTGCAGAAGGCTCAGTGCACAGTCTATGCTGGACTACTACATGGTTGCATCACAGCTGGCATGCATGTATTTGTTGCTATGTTTCATTGTGAATATTGATGAACCGGGTGAAATATGAGCAGCTGTGCTCATAATACACATGGGGAAACACTGAAAATTCAATGGGTGATTCAGTGGAAATTCCCCTGATCTGTGTCTGAGTGATAAAACTTCACTCCACACTGAGAGAACCAGAAATAAGAATAAAAAACAAGGATGTTCTTGTTCTGACTGCATTAACCACTCAACCATCAGGCCAACAAAGACACACACAGACACACACACACATACGCACACTTACCGTGAAATCATTGTCGGGGAATAGGAGCAGTTCTCTGAGAGGGTCTTCCTTCAACTCATCCCCAAGCTCAGAGATGACAGCCTCATAGTCAAGAGGATCGATCACCTTCGGCTTCTCCTGCTGCAAATAGAAACAAAGACTCCTGATCAGAAAAATCACTTGTTTTGCTTGGTGTCAAACCTCAATACGATACGATACGATACGATACGATACGATACGATACGATACGATACGATACGATACGATACAATGTGAATGCTTAGTCAAATTCATCAAATATTTCCTGATTGGGAACATTTGCTATCTTTAGACTATATTCTATTTGGGAATTCTTATTAATTAATTATTAATTATTTGATAATCCTAACCATATTTAACCTTGAGCAGTTTGTCATGTTTTGTTAAACAAAACATTTTTACATTCCTGAACCTAAAGTATGAAAAAAGTCATGTTTTGTCATATGTACTGCAAAAGGTATCATACTGGCATTAATATCTCACATCTTCATGTCCCACACACATCCTTACTTAAATCTATTTTTATTTCATGTCTCATATCTTTAATCAGACAAGCTGAGAGGGAAGATGCAGAGTGGTGTTCAGGAACCACTACCTGTTACAGCAAAAAGAAGAGAACAAGATTTTACTAACAGCACTCTCCACGACAGATACTCCAACAAAAATATAGCACTTAAAGATGGAAGGAGTGACAGTAAATTAGCTACACCTTACACATAATCTCACCATTCTGGAAAAGAAAAAATAGTCATGATCATGACATTTCGTCTGTTTTACCATGACATCATTAGGACCTAAAAGAATCATAGAGGAAGTAACACTACAGCTGTAGTTAGGCCTTGACACATCCAACAAAACAATACATGTAGAGTTACAGTTTTAAATCAAATGAAATGTATTAATTTAATCCCACAAATAACAGATACAGATTGAATTTTATTCCAGTAAATGTAAACTTCACATGTACAGCAACCAGACCAACACGTACTGACAATTCTATGCCCTCAAATATGGAAACACCACATACAAAACTAGCCGCTTAACAGCCGCTTCTATATGTGAAAGTCTGTTTTCACACACTCCCCCAAACCCCCACATCCCACCAAGCTGTAAACTGTAAAATGACAATGGTGCTCTGTAAGTCAAAACAATCCATTACACTCTGGATTTCTCTTTTCTCAAAGAGATTTATACTATGTTGAAGGATTATGTAACTGGTCAAAGAATCACACAAAAAAAACAACATCTTAAACATGTGTTTTACAGATAGAGGACAATGGTAAATTACTCCTGTCATTCAGAGGACAGAAACAAAGCAGCAGCAACAGCAGCAAAGTGAGAGCCTGAGCAGGCTGTGGTCAGAAAGGCAGAGGAAGTAAAGATCTCTGGCTGGGTTCACATGCGTGCAGTGCAGCCCCAAGCTTTTACCCACCACAGATGCCTTAACAGTCAGAATAGGCCTCTTGGAACAAAACCAAGAGAACGCACAGGGAAGGTGAGAATGTAACTCAACAGAAGGTGATCCATGCCTTACAACAACCCTCTGCCTCAGTACTGCTCTTACCACCCATACTGTATACTGTGAAAATGTTCTCTTATACAGCATTAAAAGGGAGTATGCTGATGCACACTGTCAGCATGCTTTATACTCCATCCAGACCTACAGTATTTACATAATGTTGAGTTTCATTTTCCAGTTTTATGTTTTTTGTGTCTGTTCTGACAAACATGGTTAGTAGTTTTACTAACTGGCTTTTTTCAAAAAATAAGTGCTGCTGAAACAAATAGTCAGTTCATTGATCAGACAAATGAACTGTCAGCGGTTACAATGACTGAACAGTTTGAATCAATAAAATGAATTTTGCAAAAATGAAAAATAAAATGTGATGTGATGGTTTGGTGCTTTTCGCAGTTTTATATCACTGTAAATTGGATATGTTTGAGTGTTTTTGCATTATTTACTATCTTCTGTCATCTTGTAGACAATCAGTTCATCAATGAATGAAAAATAGTAATCGACAGATTAACCAATAGTAGAAACAAACATAAGTTGTAGTACTGATTTGAAATGAGCTTCTCTGAAAAACAATCATGAGCAGTAAAATGAAAGAGAAAAGTAACAGGTAACAGGCTTTCATGTGTTCAATGTGATTCTACTCACACCCATGTGACATCAGAGTAAATGTTTCAGGGGAAAGTCTGGCTTTCTCGTCACGAGTAAAGTGTCATTAGCTCTGTTGCGTGTGCATCATTAATGCACACGTCATTTAAACTGATAAACTTCAAAGTGTTTGCTTGTGTGTGGCCCTTCCCTTCACAAACAAATCTTCAAAAAGGGGAGGAAATGAAGCACACAATAACGATCACAAAACACTGATTACTGTCTAATTCCCACAGATCAGACTGTGGTGTATCATCATTAAAGGTGTGTGAACGACACTTATCACTATGATTGACAGCATATAAACATATGTTAGTCACTGCTACACTACAGCCATGTGATAGTCAATAAAAACGAGTTGAGAGTAAAATGTCACTTGACATTGTAACAACTAGCAGAAACAAAAAGAAACATACAAATACATACAATACTCAACCGGTTGAAATCCGATCGCACTCGTTTGCTCTTTATTTTCCTCCTGAAGGTGATTTTGCTCCTGAAGCTCATTGCCGGTAGAATTAAGTGCACACTTGACACTGTTACAAAATGCACATTGCAGACATGTGCGCTATCAGAAGCAGAACTAACACTGAGTGAGGTTATGAGCCTGTGTCAGAACACGTGGATGTAGAGGAAGTTGATGTTTGATGTCCAACAAACATTTCAGCACACAAACCACACACACACACACACACACACTGAGACAGAGAGAAAATCCCCGGCAAAATAAGAAACCAATCAACCAGGTACTCCAGTTTCTATGCATCACTTTTAATCCAGTATCTTTCACTTTAGGGCTATTCAGCAAGACAATGTATGGAAACAGTTTACAGAAAATGATTTTATTTTAGACTCCACATTACTCATCGTACAAACAGAAAGGACAACCCCCTCTTTACAGTTATACACTATCATTTACTCACACACACTGAAAGTCAGAGAATCAGTATTTTATCTCCTTCTGTCCAAATTTAACAGTAGCACACCTTCAACCCACACAGGCATGAAAACAAACACGAGCATACGAACGAGCATGCAAACCATCAACTTCTTGTTCTAAAGCTAGTCTTCCTCGCATGAGATATATAAAAAAAAACATTCAAAATAAAAACATACAAATGGTATTCGCTGATGCATGATCCCACTGAAACAAATAAACATGGCAGAACATAAATACAAAGTAACATCTATATCTATGTTTTGCACGTACACTCACTTCCCCAGATTAAACCTCATAGCAGAACAAAGATCTGCACAAGAGGAAACAACTTCTGATGATACAACAAACTGGTACAGCTGTTATTTTAGTACATTACATAAGGTTCCACCATTAGGCCTTTTGGGAGCACTGATGGATTAAGTGATACAGAGGAATCAATACTAAACTACTCTACTTTAAAGTATCAGTTCATCTGTACTCCAAAGGGAAAAATACATATTGTATTACTTAACTCTAGTCGTTAAGACATACAGAACATGCTGTCAACAGTTTACTTACAGGAACTACTTCTTTGGAAGAACGACGTTATAATAACAGGACTAGCTCAAAACCTAGTATATGGTTGGACCGTGTCATAGGCTACTTTCATTCTTCCAAGTGTCAGTCAGTTTCAGCCACTCTGCTACTCACATATACCGTATCTTAATACAGCCAAATTTCCAATAAAGCTGTTCTCATTTACATGTTTTTCTGTTTCTGTTGTCAGACAATGAAACAAGTATGAAATAGTGACTGAAACACAGCCCAAGAAGACTGCATGTTAACCAGCAGTCACTTCCAAGCTGCTGCTCTGCTCTGCTAAAATCCTGATTTTGTAACCATGACATCGTTTGACAAAATCACCATAAGCACAAGTTAAGGACAACAGCTGTGTTGTGACTTCAGTTATATTTACTCGTGAAATGATCACTCAGATGGAAAGTTAGAAGCTCATTCACGTCAGCTGCCATGTGGTCAGCACAGGGAGGTGTGCCTGCAGAGGGTGAGCCCGACCAAGCGCTTGCAGGTCAGTACTAGCGACTCTCTCACTACAGAAAGTGGCTACGGTGTGTTCAAAAAGTCGCTAGATTTGTCCCTAGGTGCTTTTTTAAAGAGTGGTCATGGTCTGAAGAGTCAGTAAATCCAGTGACAAAGGTGCTTGCCAAAACTGCTTGTTCATACCAAATCATTTTGAGAGAGCAATGACCAATGGGGAAACTCCAACACTCACATCAATATATGTAATTTTTCAATGCTGTCAGCACCACGAATAAAATTCCATTCATTCCATTGTATGAGGGCAGAGGGAGGGATATCTTAAAACCTAATCTAAAATAATAAAAGCAAATCAATCATTGCTAGATACAATAAGAGCTAGGTGAGAACATAGTGTATTTTTGTAATTTGTGTGTACTAAGCCTTTAAAGCATGTGTGATGAATTAGACGTGGATGTGTAGAATTGTAGCGATGATAATCTCACTTCACTCTTCTGCGATGCGTAGCAATACATGCTATAGTATATAGTATAGTACATAGTGTGTGGCGCTTGCGTCAGTTAATGGGACTTGGTTTTCGTGAAGTCAAATTTGTGGTTAAAGTGCAAAAACTGTTTGACATGTATATTCAAAGGTCTCAAATGCAAAATGTCATCTGTTTCTCTTTGACCTATCATCTTGCTGTTTATGAGACTTTATGATTCAGCAGAGATGACACTACTGTATGTCTCATGACTGTAACTGCGGCGTTTCTGAGAGAGTGAAACAACATGGCCAAGTCGAGGACGAGGACAAGACACCTCTAACTAAAGCATTAATCATAATCTACTGTATGTTTACCTGATTTAATAACTGTTAATAGGTCTTTGATGTTTTGCATCTGAAACAGTGAATCATAATCATGCTGTTAGCACTGCACTCCTTCAAGTCTATTTAATGTCTGCTGCAACAAGCAGAAGCTCAACCTCCCCTCTCCTTCTTTCACTCTGTTCCTCCCTCCATCCGTCCTCTGTTCTGCAACCAGCTGCCTCAGCTGGCTCCATCCCTCCATTCCTCCCTCTCTTCCCCTCCTCTATCACTTCTTCGTCTCATCAAACATCCTCAGCAGCGCACTCCTTTATTTCTTCCTCCTTTGATTCCCTCTCTGTCTCTACCCCGCTGCCTTGTTCTCACGCTATTAAACATCCCTTTTAACATCTCTCCTTCAGTCCCCTGCTCCCTCCCTCTTAGCAGGGGTGAGATGTAGTGGGTGTTGATGTTGGTAAACTACAGCTGTGCAGAGGGTACGACTAGAGCACTAGACGGGTGGCTCACAGCATGGCTTTCCTCCCACATAACTGTGAACGAAGGGAGTCAGACCAGGGGGGAGGGGGGGGGGGTGCATCTAAGTTGGGAAATGATTAAGATAGAGAGTCAAAAAGGACAAACATGGAGGGAAATCACAGGGTCCACCTCTTTGCAAATAATGCGCACAAGCTGGTCTGTGTCACCCTCAAGCTCAGATTTAAGGGCTTAACATCCTATTAGGGGAGAGACGTGAGGAAAGTGTGATGAAATCAGAGAGAAGGGGCAGCGTGGAAGAAAAGATAGAGCGAGGAAGATTTATAGGGATTAAGAGAGACAGAGGGGGAGAGATGGGAGGACAGAGACAGCTGAGACAGCAGAGAGGAGAAGAAACCAGACAGAAGCCATCTGCTTTACATCATTAGAGCAATACAGGGTCTGGGGAGAGACACAGTGGGACTAATGGGGATTCATACTTCTAAGAGAACTTGTCCCTCTGATGAAAAACAGTGTTCTCCACTTTTGTAGGGACAATTTGACGTGTTGAGTCAGTGGTGAAAGTCCAGTGAGACTTTTCTTGCCTTCTTCCAAAACAAACACTACACTGTTTTTTTTGTTTCTTGTCTTCTTGACACATCTATTTTAGTCTGTCCATCCAGATGTGTGAAGGTCATTCTACAAAACCATAAGCAGCCCTGGTTGCACAGTGAACTGACAAATACTTCCAAAATTCACAACATCTTGTCAACAACTAATTAGCCAACCAGCAACACATTATCGAATGTCACTCAAGAGCGCTCAACAGGTCAACGCCAAAGAGGAGTGACAGTGGCCAAGGAGAGAGTGGAGGATTTGAATTCTTTCACTGACCATAGTGTCAGTGACAGGGTGAGGGAGGGGTAGACAGACTGTCAAGCTTGGAGGGAGACAGCCAGAGGACTACCACTGATGTAGCATGTGTGAAACTCCTGTCAAAGTGTGCTTTGTTGATTTATAGATAACTTCTGTACAGTCTGTAATTTTTCCCACAAACACCCGGAGATCCCTGATGGAAACCATGGTCACAATGAAGCCTCTCTTTACATTTTGCCAGTCAAAATCTTTAAAGATGTGTTTTTACAGCTTTTTCTTATTTCCTGTAAACTGATCGATAATTCACAAACCTGTTCTTTACCTGAAGACGTTGAGCAATTTCTAAGGAAACCTTCTCTTGACTGACCACGAACTAGAGACCAATTTGCAAATATTTTTTCCAACCCTAGTTCTCATAGATACTTTCATGATAACGAATGAATCTTTCAAGAATACGCCTCCTCAAATATCAATAGATATTTACTGCTAGGAGCTGGAAAATTTCTTTCACATCTCAGAACAACGTCTGAGACAACCGCTGATCAATCCAGTTAAGATGAAAATATTCAACAGTGGGTAGAAATCAGTTTTAAAGTGGTTTCATTCATACAGTATATGTTTAAAATAGAACCTTATCATGTTGCATCTAACCTTTGGAGTTCCCCATAACTTGCATAACCCTACATGCTGCCACTTGTTTATATTATATAGGGTTTTTGTTTTTATGCAGATGACACACAGCTGTACTTTTCCTTTGATCCTCTTAATATCCAGCAACATGACTCCCTGTATGAGTGTCTAAACACTGACACATCTGGCCTGGACATCTGTGAATCTCACACTGGATCACTGCCTTCAAGCATGAACCTGTGCTCCAAAAAACCTGCTGCTATTATGAACCAATTTGAGGTAGAAGACTTTTCCTAACATGATTGCGTTCTAGAATAAAATCTTTCAACTATGAAAGTGTCTGAGAGATTTATGCTTTTTTTGTAGCTGTAGGCAGTGATGAAACTCTTACTGTGACAAGTGAATATCACATGTTTACAAAGATCGGTAAAAGCCAGAGTTAGTGCATAAGTTTCAAAAACTGCCTGGCCTGTGCATATCAGCTGAAGCTCTTACACGTACAATGCAAGAATCTGCAGGCTAACATGAATCTGCAGTGTAAACTATCATGACTCCAGTTTGCCACAGAGACCAGAAAAAAAAGGGGCACCAGAAGAGACGGGAGGTTTATGGAGGGAAAGACAAGAAAGGGGAAACACAAGGGGCGACTGTAAAGATTCCACCCTGCCAAAACTCTAACATTTTTTCCACTGGGCTTACAGAAACCAGGGTCTTTCTGGGAATGAGAAAAAAAAATCTGGCCAACACTAGTGGATACAGATACCAAACAGATGGCTGACATGCAACATTGTTCTGGAAAGAAAACTCAGCAAAGAGAAACACACATGTATGTTTATGTAATTCATTCATTGATTAATCCAGTCATTCATTCTTTCATGCATGCATTCATTCAAACGACTCTCATCCCCCCATCTTAATCAAGGTCCTGCTTGACTAGCTATTTTTACCATCTTCTCTGTAGGCCATATGCAGAGAAAGCAGATTTTTCCCACAGAAACTAGATTCCCCATGTCTGACCCCCACCTCCCCACCCCCATCCCCCTCTATTCTCCTCCCTCCATTTCCGTCCTTCTGCCTCTCAGCTGTGAAGGGAAACAACCAGGCCCCAATCACTGATCATACATCACCCTCAGCTGCAGAGAGAGGCCGTAAAAAAAAAAATAAAAAAAAAAACACAAAAAAAAGAGAAAGTTAGACAAGGAAAGTCAAAAATGTAGAGAAAACACAGAAAGCCAGAATTAAGTTTATACACATGGTTGAAAATGACTGCTCCACAGAAACAGGTCTTTTACATTCTGGCTTCAGACACGTCTCCATCATTGCAATTTAAAATGCACAAAAATATACACTAAAGCACGTCAAGATATGATGCACACTGAGCACACAATAGTCTAGTCCACACCCACATACTGTAGTCCCCTCTACCTGCCCACACACACATCAGAGGAGGTATAGTTGGGAGTGCAGTACTGCTGGTTACCATTACAATGATGGTCAGAGGTGAGGTGGTAGTGGTGTAACCCTCAAGGGTGGGCGTGGCGGCATCCAGTGACATCTGGTCATGTCGTGAACACATGTGGCCGCAGTCTGCCCCGCCCACTGAGCGTAGGAGCAGAACCACACTGGCCGAACAACCCATAATCCACTGCTGTTGACTCCCGGTCCAGCCTGATCCCCGTCCAGCAGTAAAGGCTTCACCTTGTCTATCCCTGGCAACCTGAGCTCAGATGACACAGTTCAGTCCACTTCAGTCCAGCACCTGGTCCAGCCAGCGGTGCTGTGCTCTGTTCAAGCCCAGTGGGAAAACTGAGGCTCCATCCTACCCTCCCTGTCCTACCCCACCTTCCCCTACCAGTCCTGCTTTGCAAGCTTTCTCTGTCTTTCCTGCACTGCTCTGCTCCAGTCTCCAGCTCCTAATGTTGCTGTTGCTGAGCTTACACACTGGCAGCCTTACATGTCTCTCTCTCCCTCTCTCTCTCTCTCTTTCTCTATCACACACACACACACACACACACACTCACACACACACACACACACACACACTCACACACACACACACACACACACACTCACACACACACACACACACACACACTCACACACACACACACACACACACACAGACTGCAGCTGTGCATGGTTCAGCCCAGCCCAGCTCACCCAACAAATCACAGTCTGCAATAGTTGTCAGCTGACCAGAACCAGCTGCTATACACACACACACACACACACACACACACACACACACACACACACACACACACACACACACACACACACACACACACACACACACACAAACCTACATTATTTTTTCAGATTTTCATTCTGCTGCACTCTCTTTCCCCATTTTTGTTGCAATCACACCAGTCCTTTTAAGTCAGGAGTTCTGCTGACTGTGTTTGTGCATCTGCGGTTTGTGCGCTGAAGTCTGGACCCAAAGCACAGACGCACTCAGGCTGATTTGATCAAATAAATTGTTGCTTTTTAAAAGAACGGAGTATAGAGATTGCAGTATGAGTTTATGCATATTATTGCGTTAGCTACAGTAAATTCTGTTTAATATTCCAGCGTGGACTGGAGGTTGGCACAGTGTGTGTGAGGCTCTAGGGAGAGTGTTTGGGAGTGGTGAGCAAGGCTATTGAACAGAGAGTGGTTGGAAAGTGGGGAGTGGGCGGCTTTACAGATGAAGGTTGCCCGTGGACTTTTAGGACTGTAGAGCTACCATGTGAAATTCCCCTGACTCTGCTTCAGCACATAAACAGACAATAGGACAGTATGAAGTATTTCAAGTATAAAATTCCATTACATCAGTTTTGATGTCCCTGAGTGCCAGCGACAATCACTTTCACCACTCTAATTTTTCACATGTCACCATAACATCTGGTCCTGCTTTATTCTTCATGATCCACTTTCTTTCACTGTGTGTGGCTGAAGTGAAAGAAAAAAAATTATGCATTCTGAGAACAAAATGGTTTTCATATGTTTCGTAGCAATTTGAAATTCTTCTCATTATAAAATTCCCCCTTTGTGTTCCTTGCCAGCCGTACTTGTTGAACCAGAAGTTGTAAAAAACATACATCTCACACCATAGCACAAGTTTTGTCATCCAAAAGGTTAGTTAAGAGGAGTTTTGCAGCTTGGATTTTGGTTTACTGTTGTTTGCCATCTTTTTCTCTCACTCCCGCCGGAAAAGCTGAATTTGGTCGAGGGAGAGGAGGTGGAGTGAAAAAGTGACACTAGCTGACTCTGACTGGCTGAGACACTTGGCAATCAATCAAACTTCTTCTTTACGATGTAATATCTCCACAATAGAACAATGACTCTCCACAAAGACACGCATAACAGGAAGTGAAATTAATTGTTAATACACTAACGTAATATGGAAAATAATTCAATAAGTCAATGACCACATTAAAAAAGAGAAGTTAAAATATTTTTTCGTTGAGCTCCATTCAGTGAGTTTTCACGAAACTGTGTAATATGACATTACAAAAGACAGTGATGACAGTGATGCAATATTAATAATATAATACACTGAGGCTACGGGAGGATAAATGGGTGGATAAATGTAATGCGGATAAATGTAAAGCACAATGTAAATTGTTGTGTGGTTTTATGCAGTTGTATCTTTGCAAGCTTTTTTCATTGTCCCTTGTTTAGAAATTGTATTTGATGGCATTGAATTTAGCTACAAATAAAGTTGTTGTAGTAGTAAGTGTTTCCAAATCGTCATTCAGAGAAAATAAATCAATATTCCATTTGCTATTATAACAAATAAATGTAAATATGTAAATGTAGCTCTGAATGCAAGTGGGAAAATGTTGCATATATAAAGCATCGCTTCTCACCCACACCATTTAAGAGTCATTTAAGGGGATAGTTTACATATTCTGCCTATATATAATTTTGCTGTATGCATGAACAGTTATCAAAGGCTGTCTGCAGATCTAACATTTAGTGACACATACTTTAATGTATAGGTCCAGACATTTGCACACGCTGTGCTCCCTGCAGAGAGTAGGAGGTAACCATGGTGATGTTGTTAGGTGATGATTAAGGTCATTAGTGTCCATGTCAACGTGACAAAAAATCCCACCCACCACCCACATAAACGCTCATTATTATTATGCTTTACATAGCTAAATATAAACAACATGACACACACAAACACACAAAGGCATGAGCACATGCGGTATTGCAATTCCTCTCCCACACAGTGTACAAATATTAATGTGCCGCACTCAGTGGGAGATGACAGCGCATATGTCCACTGCAACGCACAAAGAGAGAGGGAGAAAGAGAAACATTAACCGCGCCCACCGCCAGCAGCCCCCTCCCCATCGCCTCCCTGCTTCCCAAACCACAGCGTCTCCACTAAAGTCTCCTCAGTGCAACATGCCTGATAGCAGCAGCTCAAACTCACAGAAACCACAGAGATGGGCTTTGTTTGTACGCCAGGCCTCCACAATGGTGCTGTCATGCAAATTTGCCCACACACAAACATGCCCTCTAGCTGCCAGCAAAGTCCCCATGTTACACAGCTAGCTTGGTGTGGAGCTCTCATTCACTCTGCCTGACTTAACACTGCTTCCAAACACACATATTTCTACACTGGCTGCTTTAAGTTTGCTTCCATCCAAACACTGGTTAAATTTTATACTAATCATTGCCTGTTTCTATTAACTGGTGCTATGCAAACATCAGAGGCCGTCAAGATAACATCGTTTTAAAAAACTGAATTTAATTGATGCTGAGATAGCACTTATTTGACTCTTTCTTTTTCTTTAAATTCCTTATTACTGGGGCTCTCTGGTGGAGCAGAGGTAGGTTACAGCGGGTGGCAGTAAAACATCAGTGCTCTGTGAATGAAGAGGAAGCAGGAACAGGACATATTATTATATATTCAAAATAATCAGTTTACTGTATCTTGTCTTTATAAATATGCCAACATCTACACCTCAGCCAAGTGCAAAACTTTTTAGCATATTAACATATCACATGGAAAGATATGGTATTTATATTTAATATTGAGAGCAGTCTGTTAGTTTTAAGCATATTATGTCATCACAGCAGGATGAGGCCTGATCACTGATGATATTGAGGAGCCATCAATTAAATCTAAATTATTTGCACGTTTCCCATAAGAAAACACTGCAGATTTGATGCACATCCAGCGTCGGGGGTAAATCAAGGAAAGCTACCAAAGCTACAATCTTCTCTGCATTTTGTTTGTCTTGTATTTTGTTTGTTTTTTTTGTTTTTTTGTCTCGTTTTGTAATTGTTTCACTTCACCTCCTTCTTAAATGGAAGGAGAGGGAGAGATGAATTTAAAGTAAAACACCCGGGGCAACTTTCAGCGAATGAGGTGGGGGAGTGCTGAATAAGTGATGAGGACCTCGCACCTCCAAAGAAAGGAATGAGGAAACTGACTCAGGCGCTGTGGTTAGTGGCACAAACATGGAGATGATACAGTGTAAAGCAGTTCACCTCCCACGACACCGTTCCTGGAGTTAAGAGCTGGTTAAGAGAATAAATAAATCACAAAATGAAATGGGAGAACAAAACTATACAAGGATAATGTCACATCCCTGGACAAAAACACAAACACCCGTACCACCATGCACACAATGAGATGCAATAATGTGCTCTTTTATTCTTTTAACTCTGTCACTCCCTTTTTAATCTGAATTCATTATCTTTAACACAGACATCCAATCTTCGGTAATGCTTTATTTTATGGGTCATTTATTTGCCAAATAATTTCCAAAAAAGTGACATGGGATTGTTATTTCTTAGACGTTCCCTGGAAAGTGCAATGTAAAATGTTGCCATTTGTTTGAGGAAATGGAGAAAGAGCTTGATTGTTACACTTGGTAAGTACCTGCTACTTATGACTGTGACTTCAGCAGAAATAATGAGGAAATGATAAAATAGTAACATAGAAAATAAGAGGAGTGCAGTGGACAGACACTTCCAAGAAAGAACCATGGCCTTTAAGTAAGAGAAAACGTTTTAAGATCCAATTGGTAACATTAATAAATGGGGTATAGATTAATGATGGAAAGTATACCATTGTCTGTATTTGCTAAATCCTCTGCTTAGACGGACAGAAGTACTTCAGTCCTTTTTTACTTTCTGTAAAAGTAGCAATACCACATACTTTATTTATATTAACATATAAGCAGTATGTTAATATTGCTGTATCGCTGCAATATAGTTCATATTTTAAGCTGATCATTTACTTTATTTGTTTTCATCTTGTTTTTAACATCTAAAGTGTGAAACCTGAGGAGAGTTTATAGAACGTAGCAGTTACCGATTTGTACCAATTAAACATTTTCTCAGATGTCCCCAATTAATTAATGGGAAACCTGCCTGCAACATACCAGGTCATTTGCATATTATTAAAAAAACAAACAAACTCTGGCATACATTAGTTAGTGTGTGTGTGTGTGTGTGTGTGTGTGGCATGTGCACCATTGCTATTGTATGTACCTGCAGTATGTGTGTCCTTGCACTTTCTTACTCGTGCTTGTGTGTGACCAGGGTTAAGTTGTGTGTTAAGTCTGAACTTCTGTAAAGGATGACATCATTGGGGTGTATAGGGCAGTGTGCCGCCATCATTTGTGGAGTTAATGTTTTCCAGCTGCACAGCCTCGGTCTCTCTAATCCCTCTGTTCCCATCAGAACTGTTACTCTGCTAAACAGCACCGCAGGCCAAACAGTCGCAGTCATACACACTAGATTTGCAGGAGTTTGATTTGTGTGTCTGTGTGTGTGTGTGTGTACATGCATTTAGGTTATTTAGACAAAAGACAAACATAAGCCATCTTACTGACTTCAAATGCTTCAGCCAACTAGGGCGAGTAGGAAACCACAGTCCATTAAAACTCCTGCGCTCTGCCTTGTAAGCAGTTAGCTCTGCTATAGTTAGGTTCCCTGCAGAGCTTGAGGCTGACTCATGGCAGCGGTGTTTGATGTGGCGCAGAGCTCCACTGAGTTTACTTGGGAAAACACTCTCCTGTTCCCATGGTGACCACAACAGGAAGGATGCTGTCACTCAAGGGTGCTGAGTTCTCAGCAAACTACGGCTTGGCCCCAGGCAATCGCAGAACACCATGGGGGGACACAGGGTCAACCTCTTTATGACTGCACTGCCCCCCTCCCCTATTCTCACACAGCACGCACACATACAGTGTTTCTCTGTGACGTTGCTGCAGAGATGGAGAAAGTTCACTGACTGTACTGGAAAAACAGGATTCAAGGAACTGAGCAGCTAACAGAACAATCCAGTCAGGAGGAGATCGCTGGAACTCGACTGCAGATGTTGTAAGGAATAGTTTTGATCTGATTTGTTGAGTTGAATGAACTTCATCAAATGACCTACTTTGTTTGTGTAACTGTTGTTCAAAAGACTAGCGATTACAGCAGAGAGGAGCTTTTGGTAAAATAAAGTGCAGCAAGTTGTGAGTAGTGGCTACACTTTCTAACTCTCTAGTGTTGTGAGTGATGTTGAATATTTTCTCAAACTCAGCCTGAGTTTGTGCTGCTCTTTGTAAAACCTCACTCTGCGGTTATAACACCACGGCACACTGTCTCTTGCACAAACAGGAAGACAGACAAGGTCTAAACTGAACACGTTTTAGTTTTTTTTACGTGATGCATTGAGGTACAACGTAATCTATCTAAGAGTTAATGAAAATTAAAACTGCCTTACTAAGAATTGGGATTATGATTTTATGTCACTATTCTTTCATAACCCATTTTAATACCCCCCCCCCCAGTGTGACCTGTCAGAATTTGTGAGGTGCAGTCATGCATAGATGGTTTTGTGGTCAGATGGAAGATATTATATATTGGTAATTTTGTATGTTGTGTTGATGTTTCAGGTGGTGGAATGAATTTGCAGTGGTACCCTGCTGTGCAGCAGCTGTGGCAAAATACAACCTGAAATGTATCTGTTCTTGATTTTGTTGTTCCTGTCACACATTAGATTTGTTTTTGTCTCTGCTCGCCCGCTGCCTTTGCCTGCTTGTCACATGATGCATCCTGCAGCTTTTTTATTTGCTTAAGCAACCTGAGGGGGAAATTAGAAGTGCTCCGATCGCAACGGACTGCCCTCCTCATGCAAACCATACTAAAACTGTTTTCATGTGAGAGCGCAATTGCAAGTAGGAATCAATGTGATTAATTGTGCAACCTTAAAGCAAGAAAATGTTGTGATCCTGAAGCGTAATATCTGACAGTTTTATCTGGCTCTGAGCTGAGCACTTTCCTGGAGGAGGCAACAGGAAGGAGCTGAGTTCAGAGCTACAGCACACTGCCAATGCCATCTAGTGCTGAGAGCTCAACACAGCAGGCTGTGTGGATGATGAGAGAGTGCTTCACTCTGTGCCAGTCTCCACACCTCTGAGTAGCAGTTGCTGCCTCTGCCATGTCTTTAATGAATGACCTCCAGGAGGCGCTCTGTGCCAGAGATACTATCTGGTCCTACTGGCAGCTGGTTTGTTTAGAAAAGGAAGCTATTAAAATGTCTTTAACTGAGAACTAAAGTCCTGAGGCAGGAGGGATGTTGGGGGAGGGAGCAAGAGAGGGGAGATGAGGTGGGGAAAATGGGAGAGGGGAAGTTGGTGAGGAGCAGCTGCATTGTTAAAAAAAAATTTCCTCTCTTTCTCGTTGGACTCACCTCCCTCTTAAAATTCATTCCCGAACCCCCCAAAAAACCTTCTGACATCAATAAACCTCACCTTTTATCCCGTCTATTCATCTTAACTACCCCCCAAAGAACTGCTGAAGTCTTTTCTTTACAGTATTTCCAATCATCCACAGGAGACACAAATACAACACACACAGCTTCGTTCATGAAAGAATTATATCTGTGGAATTTGAACAGACCACATTTATGATAACAGACAATCAGGCAGCATGTAAGGTCAAAAAGACAGACAGAGGAGCAACTTTAAAAGGTAAGGAAACAGTGGGGGAGTAATTGGACACGCACAACTTCAAAAACGTTTATAGATGAAGAGGTCAGCTGTAAACTGTAGGTGAAGGGGGAGAGGTTTTTGATTTTGTTTAATTTATTGTTTATCCATTGAATAATTTATGGAGTCGTATGAAATGTAAGTGGGATAATGTATATTTCAGAGATGGGTTCGTATTCAACATCAAGGCGATCTTCCAAGAAACAGTAAAAACAAAGCCCCTGCTTCTTTTCCCTAAAAATGAATGGTTTATATTATGAAAATAAATACACTTTATGACGTTAGTGGAGGTGGTCTCTGTTTCAGCTGAGGCGACCCCCATCCGAGTGTATTGTTGTTCCTTGATCTACACTGTCAAACACTCCATTCACTTTCAAGGTAACAGTGACAACAATAAAACAGCTGCATATATAACTGTCTACCACTGTCTACCTGCCGGTTTTGTTTTAACATTCACTGACTCCCACAATCATAAACGTGGACCAAAGGAGAAAAATCTGGTCTGTGAGACGAGCGTATTATGGTATTATAATAGTATCATAGCACACCAGTATTAATTAGCGGCAAATGCAGCAGAAAGACACACAGCCACTGTCACAGAGCTGGTGCCTCATTAATTCACTCTCCCACGTGGCATCGCTCCACGTCTCCCCGCTGTTCTCTCCCCCCTCCTGTCCCGTCTCGGGCCGCAGCCGTCAAGCGTAGAGACGGCTGAGGTCACCGGCTTCTTGCTCGCGCGCGCTGCAATAAATATTTGCAATCATACCCGTCTCTCCTGCAAATTTTTTGGTTTGTGTGGTAACAGGGGTGTACTTTTAAAATGTTACTCAATGCTGTTATGTTAGTATTGACGGTTTAAATGAGAAACGCAGACAAAGTATCAGCTCATGCATCGGGGATGTTTTAAGGTAATAGCAGCGAGCGGATTTGAGAAAGGGAACACTGATTAGAAACA
Source organism: Seriola dumerili (assembly GCF_002260705.1). Lineage (NCBI taxonomy): Eukaryota > Metazoa > Chordata > Actinopteri > Carangiformes > Carangidae > Seriola > Seriola dumerili. The sequence goes on along the minus strand of NW_019174454.1, from coordinate 1,425,240 downwards.
GGAAAAGGCCCTTCGCTGAAGAGGGAGGAGTCTTTGCCAATATTAACCTGTTAATCAAAACCTGATATTACAGGAGAGGTCATGATTCCCCTCTCAGCACTGCCATGTCTCTGTTGTTTCTCTGTGGTCCTATCTTGACCATTTACACAGCTGTTAGGCCTCTCCTGTCTCCTGTCCAGGTAAGAGAGCCTCCGACCAATAAGACAATTCACTGCCTCCCTCGCACCAGCCAAATCAAACCCTGAAAAACCCAAAACTCTGCTCTACTTCCACTGCATGTCTGAGCCACTGACACTAGGAAACCGTAACTATTCGTTAAGCAATTATCCATAATGATTTCTGTTTCCTGTTACTCTGTTAGCTTGAAAAATGTGTCCTCACTCTGAACCTGCCATATTCATCCTACATCTGGGCCAAGCCAATATTTACTTTTATGCATTCATGCCAGAAATGCATACCAACACAATGGACATGGTGGTCATATGCTGCTATGGTTCTGGACATTATGAACAGTCATATCAGCTTCATTCCAGGCTGATGAGTGAAAAATAAATCATCAGACTTTATGCCAACCCCCAATCTACACCCTCACAGTGATGAAAAAGCCCACTTGAATGCCTAGTCTGCAATAAATCATTCAGTCATAGCGCCTACAGATGACACCTACACAAAGCCTACATGTAACCTCTGCATAACCTCCACACCAGCGCTAACTATCTACCAGACGCCCACTCAGCACTGCTCCTTGTCCCTGAGGTCCCAGTTTAGACTGAGGACGCAGCTGCTCTGAAGACTTTTCCTCCTGCGTTTTCATATGTATTATCCTCCCTCACCTTTCCCCCTTCCCTCCCTTCTTCCCCAGTTTCTCTCCCCCTCTCTGCCCCCTGCTTTTTTCCTCCTTTATATCTTTTGCAGATCCCATGTCAGCTCTTTGGCTGACATTTAAGGCGCACAAAATTGATGTACGCACATAGAAAGATACAGAGTCAGACACAAGCATCCAGGGAGCCAGCACAGGTGCATAGGCTGGCTTTAGATCCAAAATGAAATAAAATCCTACTGACTCCCTCCCTCTAATATCAGCATCCACAACCGTGGCACGCAGTGATGGATCTGTGTATTGTTGCTTCACCTTTACTAACTTCAGTTATTGAGCATTTTGGCTCTGGGCTATGTTTCCTGTGGGACACATGGCAGTGAGACACCTCTTTGTGTCAGTCAGCAGGAATAGCAGTGAGTTGAAGTGGTATCTTTGAGTCAAATCTATCTCCACTCCTGCCTCTTGGCAGATAAAAACTATGACCATACGCTGACCCTACACCACCAAGTCCTAATAATTCAATAAGTTAGGGTTAGACCTAAATAAATACATACATAAAAAGATTTATGTTGATAACAATAAGTTAGTTTGTTTTTTGTTTTTTGTTTTTTTTTAGTACATGTATTTCCTTTGTCATGTTGACTCAGTTCAGTTTATTATTCCAGTATGACCAGTTTAGAAATAGTTTAACATTTGGAGAAATATGCTTATTATGCTTTTATTATGGTTATCTCTTGCAGAGAGTTAGATGAAAAGATTGACACAGCATTAACAGGCTGATACAGCCAGCAGCCCTTTAGCTTAGCTTAGCTACACTCTCTATCCAGTGATCCACCTACCAACACCCTTAAAGCTCATAGATTAAGACAATATACTGTATCTTCCCCATTTGTCACCCTGAGGTTGCCAGATAAACAGCGGAGACTCACTGCTTCCGCCCAACAGTACGGCCTGTAAAACCACACTGTGCCATTTTGACACTACAGTTTTTTTTTTTGGAAAAGATTAACAAACAATATAAAACATTACTTTGTGAGCTTTAGAGGCACTGATAGGAATATTTTGGTATGCATACAGAGCCAAGCTGCCATTTCAACCTGTTTGCATTCTTTATGCTAAGCTAAGCTAACTGGCTACTAGTGGCTAACTGGCTACTATAATTCTCCTAGTATTTTCCACATGTCAAACTAATCCTTAAAAAATCTCTGCGATGTGTAAATTAACATCGGTAATGTTGGTCATTTGATAAACGTCTGTTTATTGTCCCGTCCTTACATGTGTAGTGTAAGAAAAAGATAATGTGCAAGAAAGTTACCACAGAAGAATATGTATTTTGATCCAGAATTTCACCAATTAAAGGACCAGTGTGCAGGATTCAGTGGCATCTAGTGGTGAGGCTGTAGATTGCACCCGAACTGAATACCCCTCCCCTTACACCTCCTTTCCAAGTGTGTAGGAGAATCTACGGTGGCCTTAAAGTATCGTAAAAACACAAAGTCCCACAAAAGTCCCTCTATAGAGCCGGTGTTTGATTTGTCCGATGGGGGCTACTGTTGAAGACATGGTGCAACGTGGCCGGCTCTGTGGAAGAGGGGCCCACTCCCTATGTAGATATGAAGAGCTCATTCTAAGCTAAAAACAGCACAACGATTTTTAGTTTAAGGTGATTATACACTAATGAAAACATAATTATGAATTTTATATTTCCATTTCTGCCAATAGACCCCATAAATCCTCCACACTGGTCCTTTAAGCATGTTGATGACATGCTTTTTTCAGCCAGTTATTTTGTGCTATTAAGTGTTATGTCTATGCGGTGCCACTCAAGACAACTCATTATCTGTAAGTGAAAACAATCTGTTCTATTTCTAACATGGACACCAACACTGCAGACATAACAATGTGTGAGCATGCATGTGCTTACATTTATCTTGGTGCATATATGTGGATGGATGTGCGTAACTGCAGTGGGTGCAAGTAGTGAAATATTAATAACAGCAGCTTGTTTCTGCCTCTTTCTGTTTTACTTTCTGATACCAGGGCAAAGAGGACAGACACGGTCAGATGGGATTATCTGTGGGTTGATCAAAGCTAACAGGGAACAGTTAGACAGGCTGAGTAGAGAGGGACAAAAAGGATTTGACCATGTAACAAAAACATGGCTCCGTTTTAACATTTATAGACTTTCGGGACAGTTTGTAGAAATTGTAGCATCCGACACATTTTCTTTACATCCAGTCAAGTTTGTTGCTACATTAGATCAGTCTCATACTCTCTCTGCCTCACTCTGTCCACGGAGTGAAGACGGTTAATGAGGGAAAGTCCAAATCACGTATAGCTGCCACACAATGTGTATGAGTGTGTGTATGGATATAACAGAGTGAGGGCAGCAGGGCATGCGGGTCAGACGGTAATGGCAGTAGCATATTTAGGCCTCCTACTCTGGAATGCAGAGAGAGGGAGAGATACAAAACTGCAATTCACTCGCAGAGAGTCACTGAACTATTCTTAGTCCAGTATGTGAAGTGGACCCCCCCCCCTCTCCTCCCTTCCCCTTCAACCCCTCCCCGGGGGCCGTGAACAGAGTCTGGATGGACGAGTGGACGGCGGTGTCTATTAAGGTACGGGGCAGGACGGCGAGGCCCGATGGAGAGTTTGAGAGAAAGAGAGAGAGGATAAAAGTTAAGCTCCAGTGAGGCAAAGCCTGGTCAGCTCAGTCTGAATAGAGCAGTTCACTGGCTGTGAAGCCTCTCTCTCCAAAGAGCCTATTGTAAACGCACACTGGCACAATGCATGGAGCCCCGGGGACCTCACTCTCTCACTCTCTCTCCTCCTCCTCTCATGTGACCTCTCACAAACACTGACATACAGACAGACAAATACTTTCTCTTTATCCAGTTTTCCTACCTAGACTAAACAGACTTTTTGTCTTCTAATACAATTCAACAACTGGCTGTCTGACACAATGCTACATGTATTTCAGAAGAAGAAAAAAAAAAGAGTTTCCTGTGCTCACACCCAGCACGTACTTTACTGAGATCACTGTGCAGCATCACGCAGAGTTCAAACAGTGGGGGAATTCAGCAGGAGACAGTGTCACTAGTGACAGTGACAGGCTCAGATTTTTCTTTTTTTTCTCTTTTCTCTTCGCTTTGCTTTTATTTCTCTGTCCTTTCTGAATGAGTCATTTAGAAGATGTGGAGAGACACACACCAAGGCCTGGCAGTGCACGGTCCTACTGTTATCGGGCAAACACGGCTGAGTCGTCTGCAGCTCAGTCATAACAAATGTCAAAGAGCTATTCATCTCCTCTAATCCCTTTCTCTATTCTCTTGTCTGCATGTCTAAACACACCGGTGACACGAGAAGCATTCACTCAAAAATAACAAGGAGTGAGAACTGAAGAGCTGTGCGAATGTTATCCAGTTGATTTTGAAGAAAGAATGAGGGAGTAGAAAGGAAGTGTAGGTAATTAGGGAATTCATGTGGCGATAGAAAGAGGCAAAGCAAGAAAAAAGGCAGAGAGGGAGCAGAGTGGTGGGAGGCAGAAGGTGAGAAGTGAAAATACAACAGGGGGAGAGGTAAGCAGAGGTAAACTGGAGGGAGGAACAGAGAAGGAGACGGGGCGAGGGGGGGGGTTAGAAAAGAGGAAAAGAAAAAGTATGTGTCACCCTGCTGAGGAAATCTCTAAAGTGATATGAACATGCATTTAAGTTGCAACACATGATGAAGGCGCCATCTCAGAAAGGCTGCAGACTGAGTCGTTCAGAGACACAAAATGCATGGTGTGTGTGTGTGTGTGTGTGTGTGTGTGTGTGTGTGTGTGTGTGTGAGTGTGAGTGTGAGAGAGAGAGAGAGAGAGAGAGAGAGAGAGAATGGTATCCTGTCCCACATGTACACAAACACCATCTAGAAGGTGACAGATTCACAACCTGGCCTAACACATACGGAGTGCAAGATAGTCCATAAACGCAAACTGAGATGGAGAAGTGCACAAGAGGTGACATGCATGCAAGATAAGATAAAATAAAATGGCTAACCTTCTCTATAACTCCTAATAATCATTCTGTAGTCCTACTTTAATAGTTCCATTGCAATGTTACAGCCCAGAAGCTCCTTTCTTAATTGCTCTTGCTGGGGGAGTCTCTTTTCTCTCACAGGCTTATTTATACGGTTATTCAATCCAACTGTGGTATCTTTTCCAAAACCCCAACTTATGTAAGAGAATAACTGTATTGGCAGACAAAGAAATGTTGATTTGTGAAGCAGCTTTATATCCGAATCTATGGGAATTAAGATAAGTGCATAGCATTTCTATTTTCTTTCCTGAAGTGTTGTGAAACTAACTTTCCTGAAGAACTGGAACACTTACATGAACGTCTACAGGGACCTGAAAAGTTGCTAGCGTGCAAGCTTATGAATATAGCACACTGATACTCAGAATTGTATGCACACTCCAAACTGAGCTCTCTGAAGACACCATGACATGTGCAAATACTGCACATGCAGGGCTAAACGTATGATGACACATATACAGTACAGACACACACGTCCATGCACACACAGGACAGAGTGTTTTGTAAGAGGACAAGTTAACTGCAGTAGAGCCTCAGTGCAGACTCCTCTGGGAAGGGAAACCGATCTACTGAATCTTTCTCTTCCTCTTCTCACCCTTCCTCCCTCATTTTCTCCCTGGTTTTCCCCCTCTTTATGGTCTAGCCTTCTAAAATGATAAGAGACTGGTGATGTCTGACCCAATTACAAGCTGGATTCTCACTCCAGCGGCACTCCTGTTCCTGTCCTACCTTTCCCTGTCCAGATGTAACAAGAGGCACGTGACAGAAATGACAGGATCAGTGCAGATCTCATTCAGCAGCTACAGCCAGTCTAAAAACCTCTCGAGAGCAAAGCAAAAGAGATAAATACAGGAAAACAATGGAGGTGATTAAAGGCGGAGTGGGTGTTCAGAAACTGGTTGGAGGAGGTGGGTTACAGATATAATTAAAAGAATAATTTTCATATAAGCAGCTATACAAACCAGCAAATTAATTTCTGAGGTGCAGTATCTTCTAAGATGTAGATGAGAGAGTGTGGGAACAGAAGAGCGATGGATGAGATGAAATAAGATACACTAGAGGGGAAAAAGTAGAGATATGCGAGGAGTGATTGGAGTGCTTCCTGTTAGAATTCCATCCTAAGTGACCTTTCTCTGTTGCCGTGGAAACGGAGACATGGCAGTGGGGGAGTAATTACTGGTAATCTGACCAGTTTCTCTCCTCTGGGACAATTGATTTTCAGCATTATCAATTTGACTAACTCGCATGACACGGGCAAATTAGTTGGTGTTGCACGCTGCCAGCCACTGATTAACCTGACACCGGCGGCTCTCTTCTTGAAGCAGAGCAGTGCACTAGTCAAATCAAGATAAAACCAAGCTGACACAGATCTTATTCAGTTACAAACCCATGTGCATGCTACAGGGTTTTTCTTATGCAGCCTACGTGGTTGGTTGTTCAGAACAACCACATGCACCACACAGGCACAAACACGCAGACGTATTAGGCGACTATGCATGTATGTTGGACAAAAAGTCAGGTCAGCAGTCATTCACAATGCACTGCAGGCGGTCAACATGATGCGTCATGAGGAGAAAGTGGAGTCAGACTGACAGCGTGTCCCCCAACAGCCACACGCATACCACCAACATGTCGCTGGAACATGTCTACCCATAGTGCCCCCCCCCTCCCCCTCCAAAAAAATGACTGCTTCACGCTGTCTGACACAAATTTTCGCTCCAGACAGACAGACATGCCCAGTAGTAGTATTTTAGTAGAAGAACAGACACACACAGAACATGACTAGTCTAAGCCCAGAAGGCTGAGGAATAAAGGCGGATGTACATACAGATTAACAGAGAGCAGAGAAAATGAAACTAATTTAATGAGACAAGCCAAAAACAGTCCAATTTCCAAGGAGAGGAGAGGAGAGGAGAGAAGAGGAGAGGAGATCCTTAACAGATCTAGACAAATATCCCATCTTCCGTCCTCTCTTCCACAGAGTATAAAGTGAGATGAGTTGCATAACTGCTGGCATAAAGCTTGGGAGTGAGTGAAAAATAAAAAAAGAGCTAAAGAGAGGTGAGTGAAATAGTGTGTGAACACCCTTTTCAATATTTGCCTACACATAACATCTACTGTAAGTTTAGGGTCATATATTAAAAAAAAGAAAAAGAAAGAAGAAATACAGGAAGGAAACGTGCTTGAACTTTAACCAAAGTGTGACATTCTTTCGATATGTTGCAGTGTGAGTGCGAGCGTATTCACTTTTTAGCGTTAAAGCCAAAGAACACACACAGTACTTACTCTCTGGTGATTAGTTTAGGAGAACAGGAGCGTACACATAAGCATGGAGGTGAACCGCACTGGTAAAGGACCATACCAATGGGTTTTTCACGTTTAAGCCCATTAACTATAAGTCAAATATATTTTACATCACTGTCAACTTCTTTCCAAAGCAATCCACAAGTTCTTAGAGAGATTTCATACCTGATTTCTCTTGTTTATGGAGGAGAAAATACTTAAAAACCATTTTCATCTCGGTTACATAACTGTTTGCTGGGGCCTTTAGCTACCTCCAAAACAGTCAGTGGAGCCAATATAAGGCTGAAATGATTAGCAAAAGTGATCATTTAGTTGACCGACAGAAATGGATTAATTGTTTAGTTATTTTTCAAGTAAAAGTGGCAGATTATTTTGGGACATGCAAATTTTCAGGATTTGCATTATTGTACGTTTCATTATACATCCTTGTGAATTGAATACTTCTGGCTTTTGAACTGTTGGTCAGATAAAACAAGAAATTTTAAGTTACCTTGGCTTCTTGACAATTTTGATGTGCATTTTTCACTATTCTGATATTTCATATACCTAACAGTCAATCGATCAAATGAAAAAGGCAACTGGCAGATGATTAATCGATAATGAAGTGTGAGTTAGTTGCAGCCAGAGCCAGTATGATATGACAATCATATGACAATCAATGGTAGAAACTTGAAGTTTGCTTGAAGTAGTCAATGACATTAAACAGTTAGTAAGCTTAATTCATGGAAAACAGTCAGCAGCAGCAATGTAGAGTTTCTAAAGTGATTTGAAATTAATGAGCTAAATCACTAGAAGAAAAACACTGATATTATTATTGTTCACATTGAAGGATTACAGGGCCATCTCTATGACTGGACAACAGACACTGGTTAGCAACAAAATGGAAAATTCACAGAAAATGCCTTGGAGGCTGGTATTGGACACCAAAAATAGTCAATATGTGATCAGGCATGAAGCTGGTAGTACCATAAGGGCACCAAGGATGCCAAAGGCAAGGAGTGGAATTATCTGCCAAAGGAAAGACAGGACCATGGCAATATAACACCAAAAACTGGATGCCGTGTGGAAAGGCATGAGCATGCATATGGCCTAAAGGAACGAGCGCTGGTGACTGCATACAAGCAACCCTGTGCTACTGGGTAAATAGACTCTGAGCTACAGTGGGATGCCAGGGTGGGCATGTTGGCCCCAATCTCTGGCTGTGTGGTTAGTGTGGCTGGCATCCTCGAGGCATGGTATGACATGTGGTTCATCCCAGCAGGAAGCCAGACTCACAACAAGAATGACACTTGTGTCTACACTGCTGTGCTGCTCACTTGTGCTGAGAGTCATGATAAACACACTCATTGTGGTGCCAAAAATCAGCCGAGGTTGGTCTAAAATATAGTGGATTTTGTTGTGAATGTTAATGCTATTCTACTGTATCTTAAGGATTCATTGTTATTTGGGTGCACAGGAGCTCAGAGGCCAGAAAAGATGTAAGGGAAAACATCCCATGGTAACTGAAACAACATGTACTTTTTAAAAACCAAAACTCAACCACCATTACATCCTTCATTCTTGTAACTATCTACCCTTCCATGCGCCCTGCATATTTGAGGATGGGTGGGCTGACCACTATGAGAAACAGTGAAGCAGTCAGAAAGCAGTGATTGCTTTCACAGAGCAGTTCATCAGAGGAAAATGCAGCGTGTACCGGGGGGATTTACCAGGTATCACGTATGCTACACACTCATGAATACATGCAGACATTCTCACACTCTCACACACACACACACACACACACACACACACACACACACACCAGAAACTGATCTCACCTGACTTGGGACCCATGCAGAGCAGTGAGAAAGACACACAGAGG
>NW_019174454.1:1286704-1416151 GCF_002260705.1 Seriola dumerili | reverse complement strand
CCCCCCCCCAAGGAGAGGAGAGGAGAGGAGAGAAGAGGAGAGGAGATCCTTAACAGTCTAGACAAATATCCCATTCGTCCGCCTCTCTTCCACAGAGTATAAAGTGAGATGAGTTGCATAACTGCTGGCATAAAGCTTGGGAGTGAGTGAAAAATAAAAAAAAGAGCTAAAGAGAGGTGAGTGAAATAGCTGTGTGAACACCCTTTTCAATATTTGCCTACACATAACATCTACTGTAAGTTTAGGGTCATATATTAAAAAAAAGAAAAAGAAAGAAGAAATACAGGAAGGAAACGTGCTTGAACTTAACCAAAGTGTGACATTCTTTCGATATGTTGCAGTGTGAGTGCAGCGTATTCACTTTTTAGCGTTAAAGCCAAAGAACACACACAGTACTTACTCTCTGGTGATTAGTTTAGGAGAACAGGAGCGTACACATAAGCATGGGAGGTGAACCGCACTGGTAAAGGACCATACCAATGGGTTTTTCACGTTTAAGCCCATTAACTATAAGTCAAATATATTTTACATCACTGTCAACTTCTTTCCAAAGCAATCCACAAGTTCTTAGAGAGATTTCATACCTGATTTCTCTTGTTTATGGAGGAGAGAAATACTTAAAAACCATTTTCATCTCGGTTACATAACTGTTTGCTGGGGCCTTTAGCTACCTCCAAAACAGTCAGTGGAGCCAATATAAGGCTGAAATGATATACAAAAGTGATCATTTAGTTGACCGACAGAAATGGATTAATTGTTTAGTATTTTTTCAAGTAAAAGTGGCAGATTATTTTGGGACATGCCAAATTTTCAGGATTTGCATTATTGTACGTTTCATTATACATCCTTGTGAAATTGAATACTTCTGGCTTTTGAACTGTTGGTCAGATTAAACAAGAAATTTTAAGTTACCTTGGCTTCTTGACAATTTTGATGTGCATTTTTTCACTATTCTGATATTCATATACCTAACAGTCAATCGATCAAATGAAAAAGGCAACTGCAGATGATTAATCGATAATGAAGTGTGAGTTAGTTGCAGCCAGAGCCAGTATGATATGACAATCATATGACAATCAATGGTAGAAACTTGAAGTTTGCTTGAAGTAGTCACATGACATTAAACAGTTAGTAGCTTAATTCATTGGAAAACAGTCAGCAGCAGCAATGTAGAGTTTCTAAAGTGATTGAAATTAATGAGCTAAATCACTAGAAAAAAACACTGATATTATTATGTGTTCACATTGAAAGGATTTACAGGGCCATCTCTATGACTGGACAACAGACATGGTTAGCACAAAATGGAAAATTCACAGAAAAATGCCTTGGAGGCTGGTATTGGACACCAAAAATAAGTCAATATGTGATCAGGCATGAAGCTGGTAGTACCATAAGGGCACCAAGGATGCCAAAGGCAAGGAGTGGAATTATCTTTGCCAAAGGAAAGACAGGCACATGGCATATAAACACCAAAAACTGGATGCCGTGTGGAAAGGCATAGCATGCATATGGCCTAAAGGAACGAGCGCTGGTGACTGCATACAAGCAACCCTGTGCTACGGGTAAATAGACTCTGAGCTACAGTGGGATGCCAGGGGTGGGCATGTTTGGCCCCATCTGGCTGTGTGGTTAGTGTGGCTGGCATCCTCGAGGCATGGTATGACATGTGGTTCATCCCAGCAGGAAGCCAGACTCACAACAAGAATGACACTTGTGGTCTACACTGCTGTGCTGCTCACTTGTGCTGAGAGTCATGATATAACACACTCATTGTGGTGCCAAAAATCAGCCGAGGTTGGTCTAAAATATAGTGGATTTTGTTTGTGAATGTTAATGCTATTCTACTGTATCTTAAGGATTCATTGTTATTTTGGTGGCACAGGAGCTCAGAGGCCAGAAAAGATGTAAGGGAAAACATCCCATGGTAACTGAAACAACATGTACTTTTTAAAAACCAAAACTCAACCACCATTACATCCTTCATTCTTGTAACTATCTACCCTTCCATGCGCCCTGCATATTTGAGGATGGGTGGGCTGACCACTATGAGAAACAGTGAAGCAGTCAGAAAGCAGTGATTGCTTTCACAGAGCAGTTCATCAGAGGAAAATGCAGCGTGTACCGGGGGGATTTACCAGGTATCACGTATGCTACACACTCATGAATACATGCAGACATTCTCACACTCTCACACACACACACACACACACACACACACACACACACACACACACACACACACACACACTTCAGAAACTGATCTAACCTGACTTGGGACCCATGCAGAGCAGTGAGAAAGACACACAGAGGAAAACAGTGTCAGAAGTGACTTAAATACAGAAGAGACGGTGAAGGCATGGAGAGATGGGGAGTGGGGGGGGGGGGGGGGGGGGGGGGGCGTTAAGTGAATGAGGAAAACTGGCTACTATGACATGAGAGAGGGGGTCAGTGATGGAGAGAAAAGAGGCTCACGCTTCACTGAATGTTACGCCATAGGGCCTGATTCTGCTGACCTGGTTTCTTTCACCAACAAAGGCTGTGCATTAACACGCTCACAAAAATGTCCACAAACACATGCAACACAGCGCCTATGGACATTTACACACCCACTTAACCTGTGCACACGCTTGTTATACCAACAAACTGACACACATGCTGACTCCTCTATCAGGCTTCCCCCTTCTCCACATTTCTACATCATATCTGTACATACCATAGAAAGACTAATTTATTTATGACTCTTTTTCATCATTACTTTTTCAAGATATAGGAAGAAAATGAGACTAGTCAGTGAGTCTCTTGCACTGGAGAATGACAAAAACAAAAAAGCTGGGGTCTTTGCACACACTGATGTAGATCAGATTATTAGTCATGGTTTCAATTTCAGTTCTCACTTTTGGTAAATGAAACCTCACATTTGAGTTGGGTGTTCTGGTAATTCCTGCATCAAGGCGGGAAATATAACAACATACACAATACGGGTTTGTCAAAAATCAGGGACTTTTTCATACTCGTTACACTACGATATTCATACCCAGTGTGGTAACTTCATTCGATCAATATGGTTACTTTAACCATTAACTATTTCTCAACTGATTTTCCAGAAAATGTTTTACACCAAGATATATATCGATATCATGATATAAAATTACATATACCAAGATAAAACATTCACGATCATAACTTAATGCAAAACCCTTGAGCACTTGTACAACACAACTGGCATCTGTAGAAATATATTTCGAACATCAGAACTTGTTTTTGTAGAAAATGTTCTTTTTTGGAGATGTAGTCGGATGTTTTTCTGAAGCATACACAACTCCACCTGAACTTCAACATGTTCCGCATCTAAAAATAGAACTTTTTTCACCACAGACACAATTGGAAAAGTACAGGTGTTACTAATACTAACATTAACAATGGCTCTGTTCTTTTAAAGTGTCCCACTAAGCTGTATTATAGTGACACTAAGCCAGCATGCATAATACCTGGACACTGAAGCATCATTTACACACGTGCTTTCCCTACTGTGACATCTCAAAATGTAAAACAGTGCTGTGCATGACTAATGGATGGGGGCTTTAATGACGAATACAGATATTGTTGACAGATTTACTTGCAAACTACTTAATTCACGTCTGTTTACGTTTAATACTGTAAGTCATGATTGTATTCTTGAAAACAACAGGCTAAGCATGTGACTTCAGCTCTAGTGCTTTTCGGCGAGGCAATTGTTACTGCAGTGCAACACTGTGTATCAGTGTCCTACATGATACAACACAAGGTGACTCGCCAGTCAATTCATACGTCCAATAAAGGAATCAATATGCACTGCTCTGTTTTACTCCATTTGGGGACATGACAAATGCATACTGTCAGTAAACCTGATTTTACTTTTAAAGCTCATGTTATTATGAATATTGTATTCTGTTGTATTTTGCTGACCCAGTGTCAGTAGTAACATCTGGCTGCTCATAGAAAATGTCTATTTTCCGATGAGAAGCACACTGGAAAAGCAAGGTTTCATTCACTGTGCTTCTCTGTTCAGTTCTTTTCCATTTTAATCCTATCTTCTGCCATGCACCCCGTTAGAAATGCTGTGAGTGATATTACATTTTCCCTCTTTATTCCAATCAATTCCCACTACGCTCTGTTCTGCGTGTGTCCCACTGACACACTAACACCAGAGTGAAGAGGATGTAGAGTAGCAGCAAAGATACTCAAGTGGAGTGACCTTTCTCTATGCTAATCTCTACAGAATGGACAAACACACAGACACACACACACACACACACACACAAAATGTAAGGTAGAGGATTTGTCCTCTGCCAGATGAATCAAAAGGACATCATCAGTACAATCAGAACACAAATCCCTCTCCTTGTGTGTGTTTGTGCGTGTGGCTGGTTTTCTCCTGGCTTACCCCTCCTCCCACTATTTTATGTGTCAATCAGACTCTCTCATTATGAGGCGTGACACACCCACTGAAGCCTCTCTTTCACGTTTCATGATATTAAAATAGCCTTGATAATATAATTAGTCGTAAATCAAGCACAGTGGTCGAATGAATCCCCCTCTTTTCCCTTTCTCTGTCCCTCCCTCCATCTTCCCTTGGTGTTTCTGTGCACCGCTGGGCAGATGTAAACCGCTGGCTGTGTGATACCGCATCCTACTATCCTACTACCAAGCCGCTATTTACTGCATTTCATTCACTTCATCCAGCCACACTGAAATAAACTCCAACCCACAGGGGAATATGATAGGCTCTACGACTTTATAGCCACATTACCAGCCAATAAGCGGCTTCTTTCCAATACCCACTGGAAAGAAATGTGGCGATTCCTTAGCCTACAAAGCGTTTTAGCCATTGAAATGTATTGAATTGTTCCCCCTTGCAGGATCAATAGGCTGAACAGCACTGCTGCACTGTGCTGCAAGTGTTCATCCACTGCAAAGAAAGATGCAACATGAATGTCAATGTCAGGTCTGCTACAGCTACAATGCAGCGGTGCGGTGTGTCTAACAGAGGCTGGTAAATGATACCACCAAATCTAATGCTTTTTGGGGTCACAAAGCAGTAAAAAGCCCAGAGCAGCAAAAAACAAACACACAAAAAAAAGAAAAAAAAAAAAGCTCTGGGCCCACAGGTGGTGATGCGTTTTCACTACCACCATGTTTTTACAATTCATGCGGGTCTTACTCACCGTCACTGCGGAGTGTCTGACTGCGTTGCATGCTGTCTGTCGTATCTCCGCCGCGCTCCCCGGTTTCAGCAGGTTCTTGGTGAATCTCCGGGTCGATTCGGCTGCCATCTCCTCATCTGAGCGGCCACCGAGCACAATTCAGCCTGGTAATTTCTGCTGCAGTCAGACCTGGCCCTCACTCCTAACATGAGCCGACCGAGCTGTGTTTACACACACACACACACACACACGGAGATACTCACACACAAGCTTCGCACACACACTCACACACGCACACACACACACAATCGGTTCACGCACGTAGAGCGCGGAGTGCAGAGAGGATGCCAGTGAGCCGAGATTGGTGTCAATTTTCAAAGTTAAATACTGTATTTCCGATTTTGACTTTCAAATTAAAATACCTTTTACGAACCAACCTGTAATGATCATTGAGTAAGAGTCGTGCGTTTATTTTGAAAGCAAAAAGCACCAATTCCAGTGTAATTCGTCTATGACGTCTTTTGTCAACTTGATGTGTCGTAGGAAGAAAATAATTTTCACAGTTCTGCAAATGAATTTCACTTTCATGAAGCCAAATTCATATGTGCTTCAATATATTAAAAGTTGATATATCATTGTAGTCTATAGACATTTATTCAATATTCAGCTGCCTGGCAGCCTCTGCTAAACTTGATGTGACCAGGGTATTTCAGTCTATACTGTATTCATCATGCATCTCAAGGGGAGCTCTGAAATGTCAACTACTCATCAGCAGTCCAGTCACGATCAAGGGAAGATGGAGCAGCTTTTACAGTAGACTTTACTAGATGTGGGAGAGACACAGACCAACAGCGACACCTGGCGGTAGGAAATGGTTAAGAGTTTTTACTTCCCTATCATCACAGTTACTTGTGAAGAGAGGTCTGCCGTTCCCAGGGGTGGACAAGTATTCAGATCTTTTACTTTACTAAAACCATACTATGAAAATACCCCACAACTTATTCTTATACCCTCACTTTTACTTAAAATTATATATTATCAGCAAAATGTACTTAAAAGTATCAAAAGTAAAAGTACTAATGTGTTTTATTATCATATATGTTTTTGGATTAATATTACTGCTGCATATGCATATTGCATTTTAGTGCTATGGATGTTTAAGGTTGAGCTAACTTAACCTACTTCATTTACTGTTGGGTATAGCTTAATCTACAGAAATGCATCATATTCTATAAGATCATCATATGTATGTACAGTCACTGTCCTGTGAGAACCATGTAGGCCTAAATCTAAAAAGTTAACTTTTCATGAGCTCAGAAAAACAGCCCAGATTTCATCTTTGTTCCAGCTACTTCCAGTTTGTTTATCTTAAGAAGTAGGAGAATTTTCTCAACCCATGAAGGATCATTTACATGTTTTTCACAGGACAATAAGGGTATGAAAAATTATTATCTGAAAAAGTAACTGGTAACTAAAGCTGTCAGACAAATGAGGTGGAGTAGTGGAAATACTCAAGTAATGTTGGGATCCAAGTGATTCCCAAAGGTTATAGGCTATGTTTTTTGTTTGTTTGTTTTGTTTTTTTGCTTTTTTTGGTGTGTATGTGTTGTTCTTGTCTGTTAATCTGATTATCTGATTTGCATTTTGTAATTTGTATTGGTGTAATTCTTTTTGAAGGCAACATTGAGTGTGTTACCTGTAGCCTGTAAACTGAAAATAAATAATCATATATAAATGATTCAAGTCTCTCAAATTTGTAATTAAGTATATTACTTGAATGAATGTACTTAGTTGCATTCCACCACTGATTATTCCTGTCAGAGAGAACAACAAACTACAAGCTTGAGTACATATAGTTTGTTTAACAGCTTGTAATTTACAGGCTTGTAAGAGTTATAGAATGGAATTGCTGGATTACAATTGTTAATGTTGGCCCTCAGTGAGTGAAATAATGCAGATGGATAATCTTATAATCTTTTTTAAAATAGTCCATCACAAAAATTGCTGTGACGAAACAGTATATATCATCAGTTTCTCAAACAATAGATTAATGTTTTGCCTCCCCCTTGTGTACATAAGGAGCATTGCAAAAAAAAAAAAAAAAAAAAAAAGAAAAGAAAAAAACCTCAAAGCTGACACTTCAATGTTTATCAGAGAGGTGAACAGGACTTTAAAAACTCCAGAAACAATGTTGTGGTTACAAGAAAATGAAAATGCCTAATATGAGATGGGGATGATCTGGTCCCTCTAACCATGATTATCCCAAATAGCTACAACTGGCATTCTTATAAAAATACCTAATCATTATTTTTCTTTTTTTTGTCACATAACACTTTCTTATTTTTCATGTCTCCCTCATTTTTGGTGAAAAGAGACATGCAGTGAGTAAAATAGCGCCTCTCTGGCATGTAACAAGTAATAATGTGAGTCATGTTGAGTGGCCAAAGTTGATATTGCACTATTTCAGTCGAGGCAATCGTGGCAAGCCTCCTGGAGGGAAGGAGGATGAAGTTAACTGGATCCTAAATGTATTAAATGTATCAAACTATAGCTACATGCAGCAATGTTGGGGCCCAGCAGCCCAGCAAGCCAGAGTTGCCAGGGAAACACAATATCATTATGTCAAGGGCATGGTTGTTAGCACTCACAGCAAGTTTCTTGATTAAAGATGGGTTGAGATGTGACTTGATTTCTTGTTTGGCACCCTTGCTCCCAATTTTGATTGACTCTGATGGATGAGCGCTTTTGCAAATCAAAAAGCCAACAAGTAGTTTTGTCAGGCTTGGTTTGAAGAACATCTATGTCCATTTTGGTAAAGACCAGACACAAGATCTTTCATTTGAAATCACACGCATAAACCAATATAAGGGAAATATAATTTCTGAGGTATGACCTCACTTCCGGTTTGGCCGCTTTGCTACCATTTTTAATTGGCTGTGACAGCTGAATGCTTTCAAAAACCAAAGGATGTGATGACTTGTGTGAGGCTTAGTCTGAAGATTATCTGTGCCAATTTTAGTGATGATTGGACAAAGTTTGTCCAATGATTAGCGAAAAAACAACATAAAATCCAAAGCGGCTGCCACATCAATTAAGTTGACATAAGTTGCCGTATGCCTCGGCTCAACATTGGGTCCTTCTATGGAATTACCAGACAATTTTGATTTTTAGGCAAACGCATCAACAGTTACAAGGCAAAATACATACCTATTGCAGGGTCCTCTACATTTCAATGGACACCATGTCTTGAGCCACTTCCTGATGGGGTCCTAAGTCCATATATGAAATTTAGTTTTTATAGCTGAAGATCATCTGTGCCACTTTTAGTAAAGTTTGGACAAAATTTGTCTGAGGAGTGGCGGAAAAACACTTATACATAAAATCCAACATGGCGGAAAATCCAAGATGGCGGGAAATTGATGTCATATGGTTCGTTGCACTAGGATGGAATTCAATACAATAGATTCTCATTTTTGAAAATGGGGCGTAAGGTTCAAAGTTACATGTGTGAACGCACCTCAAACTTTGACCTGTTGGTGGCGCTAGAGCGCTTGAGACACAGACATGAAACTTGGCGAAAAGCATCACGGGAGTGTCCCTAATCAGTGTGCCACATTTCAAAACTTTTACCATACGGTTCGACTGCCATAGACTCCAAAGGCAGAATAAAAATATGAAGAAGAAAAAGGTAGAAACACAGTCAGTTAATTAATGCGGCTACTCTCATGATGTTACCAAACAGTGAATGGACAGTTCTGTGTGGATAAACCTCTGAAGTGACTGGTGCCAGTCATACCCTGGTCTTACAAACGAAAGAAAGTGAACATTTAAGCTAACAACAGTTAGAGTTTACTCATTAGTTTCCCAGTGTTGCTAATAATATTAGCTACCTTGCCGAAATACCAGTTGGCTTGCAGCGATGGATAGAGAAGACCTGCTGTAAATAAACCAACAAAATGACGGTCACAGGACAAGTGGATATGAATGACATGGACACTTAATATCCAGGAAATGACTGCAGCGTCAAAAACGGTGAGTCAGATACACCATTTGTCTTACTCTGTCTCTTTGCTTGTTTCTATCTGGTGGTTAAATGCCTCTACTTGGTTGTCTGTTTTTGGAATTCCTTGCTGTGTTCTCGTTGTCATTATGATGGTTACAGTATATTGTTTACCTGGACACCGAAGCTGTTGAGTTACAGCATGACACAGTCAGCTTGGAAAGTGCCTGCAGGGCTTTTCTTCAGTTATCCAGTCACCCGTTGACTGTGTGCAAAACGTCTGCGAGTTGCTGATGGCAATTTCCTCAATTTTTTTTTAAGCTGAGGTGTAGCCGCTTCAGTAACAAGCTAGAATATTGCTGGCCTTATAGGCTGTGTTTTGTATAGTAGACATGCAGTATATGATGATAGTAAGTCATGTGATACATGCATTGATACTTTTAGATCTGTCAGTGTTTTCATTGAGTCGTCTTTCAGTATTTAATATGTTTTTGTATGCCAAGAAGATAAATTGTGTAAGTCACGTATCTTTGATATGTGCATTGGTTTTTAATATGATTACATATCTGTTGTCTCAATTTCACCAAGTTTACAAATAGATTGTTATGCATTATGCATTCTGTTGTATTATACCACTATGGAACAGTACTCTGAATTTGTTAACTTGGTTTGAAATGACACAGTATACTACTTTATACCTTAGATGACCTTTCTGACTTTGCTTTTGAGCCACTATACTGCTAAAACAAGTGCTCACTTTCAAAGTTGATTTACCTGGCACCTCTAAAAGAACAACTGTGGCTCCAGTCTGGCTTGTTGGGTTTTCACTGCCACTTTGCCACCACAGGATGTGCCCTTGGGCACATATGCGGGAAAGAACACTGTTTTTCTACCTACCTACTTACCTAGTACCTACCTACCTACCTACCTACCTACCTACCTCCCACCCTCACAAATCACAACAGTGTCATGTTGATGGCTTTTTTCTTCAAAGTGTTGTATTTCATTGGGGTTCTGAATGAACCCTTTGACTTTGCAGCAGTAAATATTAATAATGGTGATCATCAGTCTCTTCACACAGATCCCTTGAGCAACATCTTACACATATGAAGATACATAATGGCTGGTTGCACAGACAATCATGTATTTGATGGCTCGAATATGAGGTCAAAGTCACTCGGAAAGATAAATATGATATACCAACTTTGATCTCTGGGTGGCAGTAACACATCAGGCATTGCCTTAGATGAGTTTGTGCATTTAACCAGAACAAAAGCCTCAGCTCCAGGAGCTCATAAATAAACCTTTGACACAGTACAACATGCCTATAACAAATGCTGTTGCGGTCTATCTTGGCCAGGACAGTCTGCATTTGCAGAGACTGTTGCAATAATGAATATGGTGGAAGTTATCACCAAAAATGTGATTATCCTCCCTGCAGGCAGCTCCAACACAAGGACAGGAGTAACATGGCCATAACATGCCTGGCCAGATCATAAAAGCATTTCTGTGGTGGAGACATCTGAAACAACTTATGATCCTGTTGTCCAACAAAAGCATTATCAAAATCTGGTATATCATTATCATTTGGTTATAAAAGACTAACTTTGACACAAGACACATTATCAAGACTGAAATTTCTACTCAAGTAAGAGAATCTGATGGGTCACAGATTACAGCATATCAGCTGTTACATCAGTTTTGTTTTGGTGCATTCACCTTAGCATTTCACGTAGGCTCAAGAGCAGTGCTGACGACTAGCCTCCACCAATCGAGGTACCTTTTGGTACAATTTGGAAGGTACCTGTGAAATTGTCCTACATTGTTGTCTCTTCTTAACTGGTTAGTTATAGCCATGCATGACTGCTGTGTGCAGTCACTGGGACAAAGCTATCTGTGATGGTCAGTGAAAGTATGTAGGCAGGCTGCTCTCCTTTTTGATTAGTAGTTTGGTAATTAGTAAATTAATGTGATTATTTGCTTCAAGAAGTAAAATATTAATGATTGATTGTGTGCGATTAATTGGGTTTTCCAAGTGACTTGCCCAACATTGCTGCTCTGCGGGCAAATAAGCCCCCTTTAGCACTAGTATGTATAACAAATAAAGTGGCCACAGAATGCAGAAATACAATTTGGAAACATGACAAAATCTTGTGCATTCTGACAGACATCTAGGCTCACCTCAGAGCTGCAGACAGAGGCAGCCAGATGTGGATATAAAAGGGGGAAGGGAGGCAAAAAAGCAGAAATAAAGAGGACAAGTAAAGTAGTCAAGAAAGAAGTGCTGGTGTACTCATAAATGATAAATTAATCTCATAATGCGTTAGCCAGACAGTTATGAATGCACTGTGAGTCCAACCCTAATCCCAACTCTGTATGGCTGACAGTAAAGGTTAACTGAGAGGTGAAAGTGAAATGCAGGATATGGAAAAGAGAAAACAGAGCAGCCAAGACAGAAAAAAGGGAGTGAAGAGGGTTGGTGAAGTGCTGGATCTCTTCAGGCAGGGGTTGGACATAGTGCAGCTTTACGCAGCCTATTTTTCTTGTCAAGTCCTCAGATTCAATAACAAGATCGCACTCTCCAGCATCCACAGGTTCCTCAATTCAAGACTATCTTGAGGACAGAAGAAAGAAAAAGACCATTTGAAACCATTAGGGAGAGCAACAGGATCATATTTCTGCAGGCCAGGCTTTGCCAGAGTGTCTAATTCTAATTTCCTCTTTCACGAGCTCACACAAAAGGAGTGTATGTCCATCTGCTGTAAGCTCCTCCAGTGGGGAAAAAAAGAAGAATAGTGTGTGTAGGTGCCTGGGTCTGATGCTTGCATGTGTACTGAATGTGTGTGTGTGTGTGTGAGAGATGCATTAAAAGATGTGAATACGATGTGTAGGAGAGTAAGTTACTGGACTTGTGTAAGATTGAGAGAGTATGGGAAATGGGAGCTTTTGTCAGGAGAGGACAAGCTGATGGTGGATATACAACCACAGAGAGAGTTAGATGGAGGGAGACATGCAGTGATATTAAAAAAGTGGGTGGAGGGACAAAAAATGGAGGGAAATGAAAACAGGACATTTGCAAATAACATATGGAGGTTAAATACCTGGGTCCTACTCCACTTTCTTGGTCAGACTAGTGCGGACTAGAGAGACCAATACATAAGAACTGATGAAGCCGCTTGGATAAGAGGCGAAACGTCTTCCACAGACAAATACAAGTCCAGTTGCCTTCGATTTAATTTGAGAGAGAGATAGTTGAGGAACTTGAGCATATGGGTCTCCAACTGTGGACGAGAATGTCAAGGGGAAAATCCACTGTATAGCTGAAGTTCTCAACATCTCAGACAGATAAGTCAATAGATGTGAACCTTTACAATCCAAACCCAACCCAGAACCAGTAGACAAGCTGGAGTTTATGATACTTTGAAGAATCAAAGACATGAGCTGCTTAAATGTAATGTTTTATTAACCTCTTCCGTTCAAATGAACTTTTCACTTCTTCTTCACATATGCAACATGAACCTTGGCTTTATTTGTCAAGGCACTCTTGAGGATCACATTTGACCTCCAACTCATACATTAGAGCAGCTCCAGCATTTGTGTCTTCATCACGGAGACAATCTTAGCTCTTGAGGTTTTGAAGAGTCTAAGTACACAAACTGTGTAAATATGTTAGTTTATCACTCCTGGCATATCCTGGCAGTGCAAAGTAGCCATCACATGCAAATGCTGTAAACAGAAGTAAGTTGATATGGTTGATGTGTCAGCTCAACCGGGTGGCATTACAACAGGCTCCTTAGCCTGTTGTAATGCCACCCGGTTATAAATGTACAGTTTGGAATTCCTTCCCAACCTCAGTTGTTTCGTAAATTATACAGGCTAACAGAATCAATCTTTGCATCTGCACAGTGTATTTACACACACATGGCCTTACACACACGTGTAAGGAGGTGGACTGCAAATATTTTGAGATAAGCAAATAAGAGAGGCAAAGGAATGAAAAAAAAAGAATTGGTACTGCATATTATCCGTAAATGCCAAACACAAACAGACACATTTGTTTGATGTTTCATATAATGCTGTTCAATACCTATTGGCAAAATCCTAAAAACATGCACTTCCATGTACCAAAACTTCCAAGTACCAAAAGTTTTCACTGTAGCGATGCGACAGCCAGAGCCAGAGGCATTATTTTCAGGTTGTCCATCCCATTCTTGTGGACACGATATCTCAGTAACGCCTTGATGGAACTTCAAATTTGGCACAAACATTCACTAGGACTCAAGGATGAACTGATTAGACTTTGGTAATCAAAGGTCAAGGTGACCTCACAAACGTGGTTTTAGCTATGTGAACACAATATCTCCATAACACCTTGAGGGAATTTCTTCAAATTTGGTGCAAACAATGCAATGCAACAACAGTGCAATGTTTCAGAAATTTCCCATCTTGTAGAAAGAAATCCTCAAAGCAAGGTAGTGAAAAAGATATAGTTTTAGTAAAGGTGCCAAAACTCAAAGATAGTATTGATTTTTTTTAATTGATTTATCTGCCAAATAATTTTTTTATCATTAGTGATAAACTAGTAGAAATTTGAATTTGAATTTCCTTGTCATCAGCTCACATGTTTTGTCCAACCAACCATGAGGGCAAAACAATTTACTATCATATAAGACAAAGAAAAGCAGCCAATCGTCATATTTGAGAAGCTAGAATTTGAGAAATTTTGGCATTTTTGCTTTAAAAACTTTATATGATTAACTGATTATCTATATAGTCAACAAATTGATCAATTGACTCATCATTTTACCTTTACTGTAATGCTACACGTCAAATCAGGTATAGATTAATTGACACTAAATGGATGACATATATTTTGTCATGTACATTGATCCTTTTGTGTAAATGTGTGCCCTCACTGTGCACGTGTTGATGAATATCTCACTATCACCTCTACATCTGCAAAAGGGCAATACTTGCTCTCTTGACTGTTGTAATCCTCTGGTTTTTCTTTCTCTATATTTTAGTTCTTTGTGTTTCTACAGACTTGATTTTTACAAAGTCAACCAGACACGTGCAGCGTCACTCTAAGTAGAATGTAGACTCCCAAATAGATGACATACCTGTCTGTATTTGTTCTGTACCCTTACTTTCTAGCTTTTCTTTGTGTTCTTTAATAAATGAATAGTTTTCGTCCTCTCTCATCCCTCTCTCATTCACACACTGTGTTTTCTGCATGTGTGTGCGAGTGTGCCCATGTGTCTGTGTGTGTGTGTTAGTGTTGGAGAAGAGTGTCTGGCGCCTGGGGTGAAATCAGGCAGATAAAAGGCAGTGATGAGGTCTGGATCCTCAGCATCCTGACAGCTGTAGATTAAATTAAAGAACTTCTGACAAATCAAACAGATTTCTCTCTCTATCTCTCCCTCTCTTTCTCTCCAACTCTCTCGCTCTCCCTCCTCACCCCTAGAGCCCTCATCAGGCGAGCTGGGTGCGGAACTTGAAACAAAATGGATTTCATCTTTAAGGGCTTGGGCAGGCTTTGAAACAGCACCAGCTGCCGGGCCGACTCGTCTCTCTTTCTTTCTCTTTTGGACTCATTGGCTTGCCTTTTTTTCCAGATACTTCAACAAACTTGAGCCATATTGTGACAGATAAAGGTAGAACATCAGTACTTCAAACCCCGACAGTAATTGAGAGATGAAACAGACACATTTTCCAGGTTCTGAGAGGCCCGCTCCGATCAACACATCAAACGCTCCCACTCGGGATTCCAGGGAATGGCAGAGAGCGGCGCTCCACTCCCATTGGATCTAAATGCTGCTGTAATAAGATGTTAGTAGTTTCTAATGTGGTCTATTGGCAGTTAAACCCACTCTGATATGAAAATACAAGTCAAATAGGCCCACTGCTGATCCTGGTGAAGCACACATATGCACACACAGACACACTCAAAAAATAGCTACTGCCATCATGAAAATGTGCCTGTCATTGAAATATTGCACCCTAATGTGTGTGGCCCTCATGTGATTGCCACTCTAACATTACACAGATTAATAATGGAAGCCTAATTCAGACACATGCTGTCTCACAAAGGGAGACCTGACACCTGTGTCAAAAAAGTTTTTTTTTTTCTTGATACTGCTTTAGCATATCGAATCTTGTGTATCAACTGTAGCTTTTATCTTTGCATAAAGCATTTTAACTGTCGTTACAACAGTTCCACATGGTTTTCCATGGACGTCCGTTAGTGACATGCATTTAGAAATGACAAATGATGTAGTTTAGACTAACTTTATACAGTAGTAGCAGATGTGTTACAGATACAGCAGATGCATTTTTTCAATGTGGATTTCACTTTGCTGCTTGTCTGATGAGCCTAGAAAGAGGGCTAACACAATATTAATCTGCTGAATATTTTCACAACTAGTCATTTTGTTCATAAAATGCCAGCACATAGTGAAATATGCCCTCTCTCACCTGCTAAACCCCAAGGTGTCATCTTGAAATTCCTTGTTTTATCTGACCATCAGCCTGAAAACTGAATTTATTTAGTTTTTAATCGCATTTGATAAAGAAAAGCAATTCCTCACAATTAAGAAACTGAAATCAGAGAATATATGGTATTTTTGCTGAAAACATTATTGAAATTAAAGTAGTTGCTGATTAATTTTGTCAGGTGACTAATCAATGAAGTAACTAATTGATTCACCCCCAGGCACTATATCACAATAAATTTGGAAGCATAAAGGCAGTCCAGGGAATAATGACTTGAATTACTGAATTGTTTTATTAATATGATGTAAAATTTATTTTTAAAAAACAGCCTAGAAATTCATTGTTTTTCCCTCATTTCTCAATTGTAATTTCTTTAGACAGGCCGAGAGAGCCCATGCTTGACGCTAGACAAACTCTAGCACTCACAAAAATCACTCACAAAAATCTTTAAGAATGTTTCCAGTCACTAGAGAGCAGTATTGGGCAGCGATAAGAGGGATATACCGTGTGTGTGTGTGTGTGTGTGTGTGTGAGAGAGAAAGAGAGCAAGAAAGATAGTGTAAAAGAGTGTGTAGGCTCAAAAAGCCCAAGCTTCAGCAGCTGGCCAAACAGACTGAGCAGGGGTTCAGCAGGATGTGTGTGTGTGTGAGTGAGTGTGGGAGAGAGAGGGAGAGAGAGAGAGGAGGAGTGGTGGTGCAGACTGCTGAAGAAAGGCCTTCTTCTCACCCGAGTCCTCGGCCCTGCTGCTCAAACCAACAGAATTAATAGGCTCGTTTGCCAAGAAAAACACTCTAATCAGTGGGTTTCCTCTCATTAAAAGTTAATTAGTTTGACACGAGTTTCCTGCAGAAGAAAGTATTGGCCACTTAGAACTCATTAGAGCCAAAGGAAAACATCACACTGAGGAAAGCTGGAGGAGAGGAGAGAAAGGAGGAATGGGGTACACACACACACATTCATACACTGTAACATACAGTACACAGTGAAAGACTCTGGCACATCTACATCTACTTTGTGATTCCAAAATGTTTGTGGCATATGTAAACATGCATGTCAACTCACATATACTTGTAGACACACACACATATGTGTACATGCATACATATACAATACTGTAACCTTGTCTAAAAGCATGTGGGTGATCTGAACTTGCAGTCTGTGATGGCGTCAGTAATAGCAAGAAGCAGTTGCCCAGGAAACTGTCTGTTATCTGTCCTGCTTCAATATCCAATTTCATGAAACTATACAATATAATATATGAAACCGTGAAACAACCTATTTTATACAGCAAATATAATCTTTGAGCCAATGCTAAGCACTCAACATACTAACACAGTTTAGTTATTAATACCATCAATACAAATGCAGGACAAATATGAAAATGATACATTAAAACTAAATTATAGATTCACTCCAAACCAAATCTTGGAAACAAATGACAATGTTGACGGCAGGATAGAATCATCGCTATGGCTAAACAGGCAACCTTAGAGCTGGACTGATGACATTTTCATCCTCATGCTGTCAGGCAGTTAACATAATGACCTCTTGAGTTTTTTTTTCTTCTGTCCTTTAGCCTCATCTGCTTTTATAATTATAGAATCTACTTTCTGAGTAAATGACCTCACAGTTGGCAATGGCCTTAGGTACAATTACAACATAGACTGATTGATAAAACAGCAAACTGCCACATTTATTAGGCTACAGTGACAGTTATTTCTAAATGGTTGTAGGGATTTTGAGATTTTGTGTCTGAGTTGTTGTAAAGTAATCGAAAAAAAATGGTATGGCAATTACGGATATTTATAGTCTAGTTTTCATCAAAGACTTTTCTCAGATAGTACACAGACTGAACTCACATCATCACAAGACATTGTGCTATAATCATGTGTAGTTTGTGAACAACAAACATATTCTAATGTTTAATATTTTCAATACATGAAAATACAAGCAACATGTCACATATAAAACATTATTTATGTTATGAAATGATGGCCGAGCCAAACTGAATCAAAAGGTGAATACTTGACTCTAACACAAAACTTAAATTGTTTCTTTTAAAAAGACTTGTGCGCCAAATACAATCTTGTGCTTCCATTACTTTGCCATAATGTATCTGGTCTTTACTGCAAAGGCAAAGCAGGTGTGGATAGCTTCTCAGCACTCACTTCAATATTTCAGTCAACACATTTTCTAGAGGAAATTACAAGACTCACATTGGAGACAAAGAGGACAGGAGTCATAACAGACCTGAGAGAGGTTAGTAAAGGGGGTGTGAAGATACAAGAATGTCTGCTATCAAAAATAAGACAAGAATATTACAGGACTGTTTTCATATACTAAAACAAACCATATCTAATGCATAAATGCTGGGAACTACTATCAAAATTACATCTGGTGAATCCCAATCTCCATAGCTGAATTTGGGTCCTGCCACCCCACACTGTTAAATAAAGTTAGACAAACACATACACTCACAGAGACACATCCACTCCTATACCCTCCCCCATTTCCTCCTTCACTCCACCTCTCCACTGCTCTCTAGTCTCACTGATCTGTCCAGTCTGCTCAGACTTCCTCTTCTTAATGAATCATGAAGTTTGACTTTTACTCCTTAATAAGCAATGTTTTGCAGAGAGCGGGTGGAAAGCGCAGAGTTTGTTTTCCTTTAATTAGCCAGGCAGGTTCCTTGGGCACGGGGCTGAGCGAGTGAGGGGGCTTGGGCCCACAGAGCAGCATCAGACGAGGAAACGCGTAGAGGCAGCCCGCGCTGCCAGGTGGCTGTAAGACGGGCGCGGGCACAGACTGAGACGGGGCAGGAAACATAGAGGCACGGTGCTGCGAAATGAAGAACAATGATAGGAAATGTCGTGAAGAAAACACACAAGCCAGTGGTGAACGAAGGCTGGAAAGAAGGAGGGAGAGGAGTGAAAGAAATACGAGGAGTGAGGAAAGGAAAGAAACAGGGAATAAAGAGTTCGAGTTAAGAGTTGAGAGGAAAGAATGTTAAGATGTACATGTATTGTACTTGAACTTTACTTGTTACTTGATAGGTGTATTCATTTCTAAGGGAAAGGCTGTGCTTTTTACTCCATTACATTTATCAAATAGCTATAGAATTAACGGATTAAAAGCACAGTCACACCACCTTTTTAAAACTGTGAAATTTCATAGCGGAATCATTATCAATCCATTTTTATACAATTGTCATTATTGGTGGAAGTAAATGCATGCAAATTTTTTGAGTTAAGTTCAACATTGGTGAATTTTGACACGCTAATTTGCTCCCTTGAATCGCAAGGTGTCTTCACAGAGCTGAGCTTTGAGGAAATCAAGGACTAGAGAGTGCAAAATTTAGTAAGTTGTCAATGATTATTAGCTGTCTTGCAGCATTACTTTTATTTAAACCTCCTCTGTTTGAGTATAAACTGCCCCACAGAAAAGGGGTTGCAGGCTTGTAAGAGACAGGAGTTGATAGTATAAAAGTCTTTTGAATGAACTGTCACAACTTATTGTTCCATTTGCAACTGCGCTATCAAGCTTGCTAACTGTTAGTTGCTTGCTTTTTGACGATATATTTTGATGATAACAGTAGGCCTATGTAAAGCAAGTGAAATTAGTTCTACCATGAACAGTAGTGACATTAAAATGCAGCTTAATATGTATCAGTAATCCAACGATATAATACTTTAAAGGGCAAATTTTGCCTAATGAGTACTTTTTCTGTTGTGTAGATAATAATTTTGAACTTTCTATTTAAAGAAAAGATCTGAGTACCTCCTCCACCACTGGACACTAGTCTCTGAAGTTTCTTCAGAAGATCAGCAGGTTAAAGATCTGGCATAATGACACAGCTCACCACTCATGCTTGCCACATGTGCCAGCATGAAAGAAATATCAAAGCAAACTGAGATGGTAAGTGTCAACATGCACAGCACAATGTGACAAAAGATCAGCATGGTGTCAGAACGTGTACAGCAGTTTCTGCAGTGTTTCTGCTGGCAAGTTAAAGCATGAAATGCCTTGAGCAGTTTGAATTGTTGCAACTGAATACGCACCAGAGAAAAATAATCAGTTGTTTATTCCAGGCCCTGAGGCTATTTTTTGTACTTAAGTATTGGAGAGGGAAATTCAGAGTCTGTGTGTGTGTGTGTGTGTGTGTGCGTGCGTGCGTGCGTGCGTGTGTGCGCGTGCGCATGTGTGTGTGTGTGCGTGCGCATGTGCGCACGCACTTTACTATATTTGTGGAGCCCACTATACTTGTAGGGTTCGACAGGTTTGTAGGGACCAAAATGCTGGACCCCACAAGTTCAGATGGCTGTTTGAGGGCAAATGCTTTAGGGTTTCATGGTTAGAATTAGGTTGGGTAAGGGTTGGGGTTAGGGTTAGTTGATAGTAACAGGCTAGGGAACACATTATGTCAAGACGAGTCCCCAAGTATATAGTAAAACAAGAAAGGGTGTGTGTTCGTGCGTTTACACCATGGAGCTGTGGGATCACAGGTATTAGATTCTCATCAGAGCGAACCTTTGTTGAGTCAATATCAGAGGCTTCACCTTAGAGCCTGACCTTTCCAGCCTGTCCCTCTCTAAAAGACCACACTCACACACACACACACACACACACACACACACACACATACAGACGCACGCACACACGCACCCACGCACCCACACACACACACACCTTACATCCCCACGATCAATCTTCCCCCGGTCACTACGACAGCAAAGCACAAAGCCAATCACATCAACACAGCTGGGATGCCACGCTCACCCTCTGACGAAATGTCACTGGAGAGGCTATGTCAGGAGAACTCGGGCCTGTTAAGCGAGTGAGTGTGTGTGAGCTTGTGTGTGTGTGAGAGAGAGAAATAGAGAGAGCAGAAGATCCAAAGGGTTCTGCTTGCAGGTGAATAGAGCTGTATTTATGTGTCTACTTGAAGCAAGAAAGTTCAGTTCAGTGATCCACTTACACTCTGACCCTTTAACTTTTTTAGTTACAGATGATAAAGTAACCTTATTACCAGCTGGTATTTTAGCAACTTTTGTATTACAAAGCAACAGAGTTGAGCTTTGTCTATTGATATCACAATGCCATCATGTCACACTTCAATAAAAGATGATAATGATAGGTTGGTTAAGAGACACACAATCAAACTATAATGTACTTTCATTAAGTCATCAGGAAATCAATTTACATCCTGCAGACTGAGGTCTTACCCTGCATAATAATGCTTCCCATGCACTAATTAAACAATTAGTCATCATCCCTCTTCACTGTATACTTAAAAAAAGGACTGTGGCCAATCAAATACACGATGGAGCCTGGCCAATGCTGTGTACTGTATATTATTGCCTTACCTGGGTTACATTGTGTTTCTGTGTGAAGTGGGATGCCAAGACAAGGCTTCAGAGCCCATCTGAGTCTCACGTCCTACAGACAGCCGTCTGCGTTCTCCTGCCAAGCTCACCTGGACTGCATCACCTGTGCTTGTGACCCAGTGGTGGAGTGCAGCTCTGTATGTGTACAGCTTTTGGCTGAATCAAAGAAAAGTGGTGCGTAACACTGGTATGTAAGAAAAAGGTTAGCAAGGTGTAGGACATACACTCACAGAAAGAGAGAAGCTCAATGGTGCCAAATGGTGGCTCTTTGGCGAGCTTTTGGTGCAAGGCTGAACCTCTCTTTTGTAGTGACATATAACTTAATCATCACTACACAGTAATGTCACACATCTAAATTGGTCTTTGTTGTTAATATCTGGAGGAACTTCTGATCCAACAGAGAAAACACTGGACATTTTTCATTGTTGCTATTGATTTCATAGATCATTTTTTAGACCTTTGAAATGGGAAAATGGCAATATGGAGTGTTATGTAATTCATTTAATGCAAATACATGTATAATGTATCAATAATAATTAATTAATATACTCCCAAAAAAATCACAAAATTGTCTCAAATACTTCTCCATACGTAGACCCTAATTCAAAGAAGGAAAATCTGCACAAAATAGACCTTAACTGGGGAGAATGAAAGAGAAACCTTATGAAGAAGCAGAGGAGGAATCCCTGTCCTTGGGATGGACAGACAAAATGATGATGTACATACAGAGCAGACAAAAATGATAGTTAACTAGGTAGAGTAATAGATGTGTAACTAAAGCTTAAGGAGTATGGGTCAGAGTAGACGTCAAAGCAACTTCCAGGTGCTGCCAAGTACTGGTAGGACCTGACCCCAAAACCAGTGATCGAAGGCTAATAAGAAGTACAGATTACTAATATGATCTTTTTGAATACAATCACAAGTTTCTGGTAAGTTTTGCACTTAAATAGTGTTGTTGCTGTCAATGACCACAACACACAAATCCTATACAGCTCACACCACAGGCTTCTTCCATCACTCTAAAAAAATCTTTGTTAACTTCCACATTATTTTTCATTTTATTTCATGTATTTATATTGCATTTGATGATATCATTACTTGATTAATATTTTTAATACCGATGTTTGGCAGACGGCTTTTAGAATTTGTTTCATATTGTGAGACTGATTTGTCCAATAATAATAATTAAAGAAATGATCACTATCATTAAAAAAATTATATTCTGATAAAGGATACTCAGAATCATTCATTTAAAAAGAATAGCATCACCCATCCCTAATGAAGTACACAGCAAGGAAAGTGTAATATGTGTAGTGAGGAAAATATTGTTAAACTAATCTGTATAAAGAGAAATGTACTGACAATTGGTTTGGTTGAGAATAGCTCTGAGGACTGTGGGATCAATGCTGGCCGGCAGCACCTACATTTCAGACATAAGAAACATTTGCATTGTTTGATTGTGGATAAAACAAGTTTAGACATTAGAGTATTAGCCCTAAGGTTCGTCCTGTGCTTTGTGTTTTTTAAATATATATTTTTTTGTATAGGTCAAAGTGGGGTTATATTTGGAGAGATTGATATTCTCTATTTACAGAATGAATTATATTAACCAAACAAGAGGTCACTGGCTCTGGCTAGCATGTTGGGGCTAAGGGAGTGTCTGGAGTTGAACAGTATCAGCGTAACCTCTGCTTTAACCCCACATATGAGCACTATTGATTCATTCACTTTGAAGAGGTCCTTGAAATTGTTTCGATGAGGAACTATTGTGGCAGTCTGTTGGGGCATCCAAGGCACCGGTCCAAATGAGAATGTCTCCAAGCTGGAGACAGATAGACAGACAAAATCACAAAGGCTGTGAAAAAAGACAGACATACAGACAAATGAAAAAAACAGGGAGAAAAAGAGTAAAAGAGCTATAAAAAAAAACAGAGAACCTCTTGTTTCAGAAACAATGACTTTCCTGCCGATAGAAAGTGATGCCTGAGCTGTTGCAATATCCATGTCTCTGACAGAACTCAGGGCGTATCAGGCTTATTGCATTACCTGAAAAAAAGGGAAAGGGTAGAAATAATCAAAAATGCATCAGAAATAATGCACTTTTCAGACTCTATCCATCATTGTTTCGGCACCCTCGATCCTTTACGAGAAGTGAGTGAGTGGAGGGAGGGGGGCGAGGCGCTCGCTCCCGCTCCAACAGCCAAAGAGGAGGATGGGTAATTAAATTGTGTGTCGCTCTCTAAGAACTAAAATGAATGAAATAGATGAATGCTATTGCATTATGCCACAATCGTGACCTGCAGAAAACTAATGGCAGAATAATAGTTTTAGGTACTGGCTCTATTTCTCTGATGGAGACAGCCACTTGAGTGAATATGCAACCGTACTCGCAGTCAAAATGGTTTGTCCTCCACCTTGACTATGTAATGGTCTGCCTGTCTGCAGTATGTGTCCATCTCTCTGTCTGTCGGCCTGTTTGTCTGAATGCTTACTACTGTCTCTCCATCCATCCAGCTTTCTCTCCCAAGCTGTCACGCTCGGATCAACCTGGAGTCCAAAGTGGCTGAACTGATGTAGTTTTTTGTTTCTGAAGCAAGCAGCCAAACCAGTGGTCTTTTTCACTATTCAACATGCCTCCCAGAGACGGGGGGCCTTGCTTTGTAGTTTGTTGACTGTAAAGAGCTGGGAAAATTGTCCTGAAATCCTGAGCAAAAAGGAGTGTAAATAAAAGATCAAACCAGGCCTGTGAGCAGAACCAGCGGCCTGGTGCTCAGTGCAATAACTCACCACGTGTCACCACGCATTAGTTTGATGCGTTCAACTGGGGTGGAGAGAGGTAGCCAGGAGCTTTTTCCAGCTGCTCAGTAGTACTGTACAATTACCTGAGGAGAGATACACCATATTCTGCTGTAAAGAAATGCAGCCTATTGAAGCTTTGAAGTTTTTTAAGTTACTCATCGCTGATCGCTTGTCATGCAAAGATTAAAGAATCAGAGTCTGCTCACATACTAAAGGTGCTTTTAGTTTGAAGCAGGAAGGGAAGAAATTCTTGAAATTAGTTTTTAAGCTGCAACAAATATGAGATTTGATGCATGCTGTTACGTGGCTGAAAGTTCAGTAGCCTCTACCTCACTGGTGTGAGTGTCTAACAGCAAAATTGGTATGGCCTTTAATGGAAAAAAATGCACATGATACTCTCTACAAGATGAATTGGCTCGCCTCGTGTGGCGCCTGGCCAGAAGATGGCAGCACCCAGCTATGGTTTGGCCTCCTGATCTCTATTGTGTCCATCGGCCTGCTCATGGATATGCTGTGTCCAATGATGGATAGAGATGTTTCATGGCTGCGCTCAACTACACAGTGTAGGTCACTGGGCTGATTGGGGGCCTGGTCCTGTTTGCTGCTCTCTACATTTAAACACACTGAACCAGTTAACCGCGGCATTCCTGGATCAGCCCACGAATCAGCAGCTGATCAACAGAATCACTCATGACACATCCTGGCAGTGAATACTAAACATAACTTAACAAATAGCTATCTGGGGAAATGAATGAGAAAGATGCCAGCCGTCTCTGAATACACAAGCAGACAAATATACACAAACCTTTTAAATGACTGCTCAAACTTCGCAATAGCCTTGAAGTAAAAGTTGTTGTCCTATTGTTAGATATAGACAGCCGAGGTTTATTTCTGTTTGTATATGCTGGAGGGGGTTGTAGCTCTGCTCCTGTTGGCCCTGTTATTTGATTTCCTCTTTTACAAAGGCCACAGTCAGAGCTCATGTCAAAAGAATGCATGCAATAACAAAACAAGCTTGACTGATAAATACCCTCTTTTCAGTGTGTGCGTGTGTGTTTAAATGTGTGTGTGTGTGTGTGTGTGTATCTTCAGGGCTGCGCTGTTAGTGATCTTCCTAGAGTGCGTCTGACAGAAGCAGCCTTGCACACAAAACCAAAGCAGCTTGAGACTCTTCCAACCCTCTAATGATGTTTAATGATACCTATCAGTGATGGAATACACACACACACAGTAATACACATACTCACACCCTTCAAACCCCTCCAGGAGTAGCAGCACCTTGCCGACTGTGGAATTACAGACAGGCAATAATCAGGTCAGCCCGCAGGTCCTCTGGGATTGGAGGTGTTCATAAACATTCCTGCTGCTCTTTTGTGTTACTTCCTGCGGTAAAACAGCGAGGCGCTCCAGTCGAGCCGACACAGGCTAGCTAGTGCGTTGGCTCGCCCCTGGGTGCACCATCCCTGTCTCTATGTCGAGGTAGACACACACACACACACCTTCTCTGGGATATGAAAACACACTCAGGCTTCATGTAGACATATCATCAGAATATTAACCACCTTATTAGCATAAAAACCCCTCCTAGTCATCTACATCTGATTTGACATTTGGCATTGAAATCAGTACCTCGACTTAAAATAATATCTAACAGCATTATACATTTCTTTTAAAGACTGAACAAATGTGTGTGTGTGTGTGTGTGTGTGTGTGTGTGTGTGTGTGTGTGTGTGTGTGTGTGTGTGATATTACTTGAGGTTGATACTCGGAGCCAACTACCTCCTCCTCCATGTACGAAACGTTCTACAAACAAAGACCAAAAGAATACAAAGGCGTGGGTTCAGTACATGCCTCTTTTTGTTTTTTTTCAAGGATGTCAGCCTCTGCTTTTCAAAGATTTGACTCTTGCTCTGCAGTCAAACAAAAACCTTTTGGTAAATTGATTAGGCTCTCAAAACTTTTCAGGTTTTTGATGCAACTCAATGGGAAAAGTTCGATATACCCCTCACTCACACTGCAAAGTTCACAAACATGACTTTTTTGTCTCTCTTTTGTCCCGTCACTGACCTCGGGCCTTCTGCTTGAGCAGGTGCAGAGGGAGCTGTTGACTTTTTCTACCAGGTCTTTTACTGTTGAGGAAAAGAGGAGGTGCTTATGTTGTGACAGCTCCAGCTGTATGTTCCATCTCAAGAACTGAACTTTTTGCAAGTTGTTACGGTCATACATTTTGCATTATTTAATTCTTTGGTAGGTGAGGACACTAGTAAGATGTTCCTTCTTGGTTTAGTCTGTGCAGCCCATTTCAGTCCAACTCTCCCTTACATTAACTCGTTGTACCTGCTGTCATTCAACCTGCCTTGTCCCCAGTTTCAGTCGGTGGTCTCCTACAATTTCCACATTGTACAAAAGTACATTTTCCATTTGAGAAAATTTTAAAGTCACAAATGGGCAACATTCTTATCTCTTGTATTGTATTTTATTGTCACTAAAGAAATTGATAATTTTGCCTTTTTTTTAATTTTCCCTGTAAGACTGTTGTTGACGCCAGACTGATGTGTCATGATGATGTTTTAGCATGATTAAACAAATGCTACCTAACTTATTGGTGGGAAGAATAACAGAACACCACTAAACCACATAATGGGCCAACAAGTACAAAGCACTCACTAGTAGCTGCTATTTACATCATTTGAGTTGTTTTAGGTGGATTTTATCTTTAACAGTACTTAACACTACTCATTCTTCCTGTCCTTTGTCCAACCTGTTTTCGCCCCCTGTCTTTGCCCTGGCTGACCTGTTCTTCCCTGTAACAGGCCAACTCAGATCCAAATACTGTCCAGACCTTGAGAGCAGCTCGGCGCTTCGTCTCACTGTCAGCATGTCTACAGCAGAGCTATGTAAACAGCTCAGCCACAGCACAGGGCACACTGTCAGAGCCTGATTACCCCAAAACAGCCCCCAATCAAATGGAAATATGAAATAAATCACAAGTGATTAGCTCTGCTTCAAGGGTTTGCATGGGTTTGTTGTTGTAGCCAAATCTGAGGGTCAGGTTTAATGCATCAAAATAAACAAGTCAGACCAGCTTTGTTTGTTGTGCGCACCAGACAACACAAGAAATGTTTTGTCTTTTGCTGTTTTGATGATGGAGCTGAGGGAGGAGACGTGTCAAATCCGAAAGATGAAGATGCAGTGGTGGAAGAAGTATTCAGTTACTTTACTTATGTAAACGTAGCAATACCACAATATACAAATACTCCATTACAAGTAAAAATCATATTTTCAAAGTTCTCTATCACCAAAATTGAGCTAGTTTCAAAAGGGGGACTCCTGTCATGTTGCTATTATATTATTATATCTTATATACTACTATTAGATATAATAATATACAATAATATAAATATCATTGTATTATTATAATTGTTAGATTTGTAGTTGAAAGCAGTATTTTAATGTTGTAGCTGGTATAATGATATAATTTATATACTGTTAGCCACTTAAATGTATTGTGTAATAATGCATACTCTTTTATGTAGTCATGTTATGTCGTTTAAAATAATTAATACTCAAAGTAAGTAACTACGGCTGTCAGATAAATGCAGAGGACTAAAAGTGCCATATAGTGCAATAGAAGTATAAAGTAGCAGTAAATGGGAATATTTAACTAAAGTACTTCCTCGGAATTATATGTAAGGACCATACTTGACCAAATACACTTGTTATTTTCCACCATTGTGAAGAGGAAATTAAAAAAAAGAGAAAGAAAGAAAGAAAGACAATGAAAAAGGAAAGGAAAAAAGAAGAAAAGAAAGAAAGTCCGTGTGAAAGTACAAAACAGCGGCCAAATGAGTAGGATTAGGGCCTGAATCTGATATAGCCTACTGTCTGTGTGGGACTGAGGCAGTGGTTGTGGTGTTAACATGATGCTGTAAGTGTGATAGCCCTGTAATAGCATGTCATTAAACTGTTATGGTTACACAGCTCAGTGCAACAGAACAGTGGGTGTATAACCTTGAACAAGGCGAGGCTCTTCAAGCTGCAGCCCAGCAACAATCTATAGGGCAGAGGGGAATGTGTATGTGTATGTGTGTGCATGTGTGCGCCTCATCACAGTGCCCAGTCTGATTTGTGTATTCAACATTACAGTTTAAATAAGCACAGAGTCCTTGTGCCACTTTTTCAAGTATTTGATCAAAATCCAATATATCTAAGTTAGGCAGAGCTATGGCCCGCTACCCAAAGAAAATACACTGACAAACCGTGTTTCAGCTTTGAGCCTTTACACAGAAGTTAAAGCATGAGAGAGGGAAAGAGATGTTGGCGATTGTAAAAAGGGGAATTTCTGATTTGCCCGTGCACAATTGTTTTTGTGGGATATTTTCTTGCTGCAGCTGAATGTTTACTGTCATGACTCAAACCGCTTTTATTATTTTACCTCAAATGACCACTGAAAACATGAAGACATGCACAAATTGTTGACTGAACCTAGTATGTATAACAAAAGTCTAGCATCCTGATTTGAGGAGTGTTTATAGAGCATGACCTTGCGGGCCTTGTTCTCATCTCAGTCCAAATGTGGTTACACCTCTCTTCCTCTGTGCCAGCATCTGTCTCTTTCTGACTACTTCTCCCCTCGCCACAGCTGGGTTACAAACCCTTAAAAAAAACATCTAAATTAAAAATCTCTGTCCTGACCAATGTTATTACGATCTTTAACATGCCAGTAAACACTGATGAAGGCGAGCAGTAATGTGACCTGCATGTGGATTTATGCAGCCCTGTAAAGGCTGGCTAGCTGCTGGGTGGGTCGGTTGGTGGTGCAGGGAGACTGGGCTGTTGTCAGCCTCAACACTGGCCCTCTGATCTCTTTCTTTCTCTCCCTCTCTCTCCTCTGCTAACAAGCCCTTTCATTTCCTTTCGGAAAATCTGTTCTTCATAATATCACACACACAGAGCTGGAGTGGGAAAGTGGGAAGACGCCAAGGAGAGGCAGAGGGAGTAAAATTTAGGAAATTTTCCAGACAAAAAGACTTGATTCCTACCATATTTCCATTCCATGTGGATGTGGCTGTCTTCCAATGAGGAGGACAGGCTGTGTGTGTTGGTTAAAGATATAATTGAAGGTTCACTCTCTGGCTGTTGATGGAGCACTACTAAACATTACATGCAGAGATGGGATTATACGTACAGAAGCTGCACAGTATGGATGAGCTCTGTGCTGCACCACCACGACCACAAGGCATAGACCAAAGTAGAATGAATGCCTGAAACATCATGTTCTTTAATAAAAACTTAGGATGATATTTGACAGGGTCAGTACTGTGGTATTTTCAGTAAAGGTGGGTTTTAAAATTCTGCCAAGGGCAACTAAAAGATTAAGGCAATACTGACTTTTTCCTGTTGTGTAGGTGACCATATTTTAATTACAACAAGTCCTCATAGAAAATAGGTGTTTCGTCTCATAACTTCCACATCTTCCACAACAACCCATGACCGTTCAGAAGTGATTCATTAAAGCATTTTCTGATCTGTCACCTCTTTGGTTAATGTTTGGCTTAGTGGAGGCAGTTCAGACTTCCTGGTTAAGATTTAGGGAAGATTGTGGTCATGGTTTAAAGAAACAAATGTTTACAGATGGTAGGAGACGGGATACAAATCCAAGCCTCTGTGGTCAGCGTCGCATTTATTGTTGACCCTTCTATTTGTCCAGAAATCCCCATTAAGGGGTTTTATGGCACCATATCAATGTCACACAACTTCTGCCTTTGCTTCTGAAAGAGGAAAGTCACAACAAGCGGCTGCTTGTCACAAAAACATAAATATAAGTAAAGCATTAATGATTTATTTTTAGGATACTTTGGGGTAGTAGAACAAGCTGCAAACACACTAAAATAAGTAATGACACCTGATAAAGTTGTTGTGGCAAACATGTTAGTAAAGAGGTGCCTATTTAAACGTCTAGCAGACACTGAGCAACATCAGCGTTCCTTTGGACTCGTGTTTATGTCCACCTGATAAATATTGACATTTATTTCCGTTTTCGTCTCCAACTACTAAGGGAAATACTCCTAGCTCCTTAATGCTACATCATGTTCACCAGCTAGCTGCTAACTTTGTCTATTTGCTGTTTGGTGCAGGCCATGTAGCATATAGCAGGTTAAGTACTTCATTTTTACTAAAATAGCTGTCTGCCGCTGCTGAACACAACACTAATGAATGAAAATAATGAAGTTGCAGGATTTCAACCCAAAACTTTGAGCTGAAGATGCACGAAGACCACATAGAGTTGATGGGATCTGCACAGTCTAGTGGTTAATTTGTGTATGTTTGTCACTATGCCCAGCTTCTTTCACATGATACTTTGTCATTAGATCCATTGTTTGTATATAAATATTGATTATTACAGCTTTAAAGATTTATTAAACAATGTGGACTGGTGAACTGCATGTCAGGTTGGCTTGCTTGGTACTTAAGGGGGAAAAAAGACTCGAAGAAGAGATTGTATCCACTGAAAGAAGGAGGCAGGATTAACGATAAGATGAATGACAAGCTTTGTGATGGCAGGAGGCAGCAGTAACTCAGTATAGAGACCAGCATTCAGCTTGACCCTCACTGATCTCTGCTGTCTATAGCACTCAGAACCAAAGAAAGCTGATTCACTTTCAAAAAACACATCACTTGTCAAAAGGAGCTGTCAGACACTAAGGTAGGAAGGCACTTCAATTAGAAGATACAAAAGTAAGCCTGTTATCCTGGATGTGACATTTCTGTTGAACTGGCATTTCTTTCCAAAAAGAGCGCAGAGACAAGAGAGACTAAAAGAGAAAAGGAAACCGAAAAAGAGGAACAAGAGAGTAAGGGAGTTGGTGGGAGCTACAGAAAGGGGTTACAAGAACATACTAGATAATTCTTTGTACATTTTGCATATTTAAACTTGGGGTTTAACCCATTACCTACAACCTACATATACTGTGCTCTACAAACCTTTACAGCAGCACAAACTGCCATCAAATTTTCAAAGCAAAGATTACCCTGTTTGAGTTCATGGCAGTGGAGTATGAATATCAACTTTCAAAGACTTAAAATCCCCTTAAATAGTTCACCCATCACAGTGAATTCACAGTGTACTCGCATTTGATTTTCAAAATTATGTTGCCACCACATGGTAGTGCAAAAGACAAAACCAAAGGTTACACATGCACATTGTGAAATGGATATGAATGATGAAGATGGGCGGTTCTTGAATTATAAATGGTTGAAAATTACTCAAATCTCAGAAAATGGAGTTTCCCCACAGGCAGCAATTGTCAAGACAAAGCAGTATACCACGATAACATAAGTTTGAAAAAAAGAAAAGAAAAAATCGAGCGTTCAATGTGAAGGACGACATATTTCAATCAAGTCTCACATCTGCAAGTTGATTTCCATACTGTGTTGAAATGAATGGAGAACAGTGGCTGCGCAGATGGTAGTAAATCAATGTAAATGAATGGTGTGTTTTGAAAAACAGTCATTAGTTAATGTAATATACATATACATGATGTGAATTGTTGGGCTCCCACAAAGTATAGTAATTTATACAATAGAACAGAAGGAGCCATTGAAAAGAGAAAACCAAGCCATTAGAAGAGAAAAATCTATGAATTCATTTTATTGTTCAAGCACATTTTCTCTTTTTTCTTTTCTACTTCCGCTGTGCATGTCCCCTGTCTCTAAACATCTTCCTAACCTCTTCTCTTCCTGTCACCTTATTTCATTTTCCCTACTCCCTTCCTCTTAGATGTAATTTTTCATTGCTTTGCTTAGCTTTTCTCCTTTCTTTGTCTTTTTTCGACCTGTTCCTTTTTTTCCCTAACTCCTCTCCTCTCCTATCCCTCCCTTGAGTTCTGTGTTGAGAGCACAACAGTAGAATTTGTTTTGCTGCCTCTCATCAGATTAGTGTTGATTTTTCTGCCGCCAAGCCGCAGTTCAGCAGAGTGGATGAACTTCTTTAACTGTTTATCAGAGGCGCATTTACACTGCACTGCTCGGCAGCCCCACGGTTTGTTACCTGCCATTTACTATGAAATAAAAATCGATGAATGCTGAAATGTGATTTTATGGCCTGCCGTTATTGAGACCAATGGTGATTTCCTGCTTAACAGGATGTGGAATGTCAGTCCCAGTGGTGTGCTGTTTTAACAGTGGAAAGTGGTATTATAAAGCACTGATATAACAACAGTAGTTTTCAGATTTGTTGGCATAACTGTGCTTGACATTTGTATCCAAGAAAATCTTTCAATAGTGCAAAAGTTTTTTGGTCTCATGGTAGTTGTCTGGATCGATAGGTAGTAAGTCAAAGTTCAGTATCAGATCATACTGTCTGTTGTTGCGGTTTGTATCAAACATCCTGTAGTGACTGTGCTGCGCTCCTAACTCCTCTCAAACTCTGTCATTTACCAAACTACAAGGGGTTCTGGGCTGCCACCAATAAAAACAGTAGTTAATTTGAAGCCTCTCCGCTCAAGTGGAGTTGTGCGCCAGACAATGATGACACAGTGTCCTGTCAGAGCAGTAATGACTGAGATTTACACTCTATTATTAGAGCTGGGCCCCTGTGAGCTGCCCTCGGAGACCCCTTCCTCTCTCATCCAGATCCAGCAAGAGAGAGGACAGAGACAGAGCACAGATCACAGCTAATGCACTGAATCACCAACCACAGGATAACATGCTGATAAGAGGTAAAATTATAGTGTTTGCATAAGTGTGTGTGGGTCGCTGTGTCTGTCTGTCTTCATTCCTCCTGTACTTTAAAGCAGCTCAAAGTAAAACGCCAGATTACAAGATGTAACTTTCAAAATGCCTTCATCACTGCTTTTCACAAGAAACCATATGTGAGTGCAGAAATATCAACGGGCATGGTGACCCAGTCTGCATGTTAACCCCATAAACTGCTGTGAACCACTCATAGCAATCCGGGCGACTCAGTAACCGGACAAGAGGAGGAGGGTAGAGAGGCGTGAGGGAGCAGGATTTAGTCAGCAAAGTGCTCCAACACTGTCATTTATAGTGCTCCTACTCATTACCCACCTGTGTCTGTGCTCAACATGAAAAAAAAAACATCTGATCACCACCGTTTTTTAGCCTAAAATCATACTGGCAAGTATTAAGAAGCTGGATAAGGTCAGGGGGCTTGAGGTCCTTGCTCAGTTTTTAGTATTTTGTGCTGAAAGTATATTCTCTCTCTTTTTCTTTTGTTCTCCTTTGCGCCCTCCTACAAGTTTTTACTCTGCTGTTCGGACTGTTGCGGTTGTTTTTTGTTGAACTTGTGATTCCAGGTTTTATTTACACATGCTGCCACAGAGATAAGAATCAGGAGTAACGGAGACTCCAGGTCAGAGACACGCAGTTGAAATGCTATTCTGTCCATCAAACTCGAAGCAGAGTCTCTGCATGTCGTCTCGCTTGCATTTCTTTGTTTTTAACTCGTCTTAATGCGAGTGCGGAATCTCTATTCCAGTAGTGAAAGTGTAAATCTCTTTCAGATGTCTGTTTCACAGTCCCCAGACTCTCACTAATGAGGTCATATACCACCCTAAACGCAGATACAGAACACAAAAAACACAAAGATGTAGATGCCTCCCCTCACCAGGTGTTTCTGGAGCCTCTATTCCTCCCTCTTTGGTGATAGTAAGACGACACACTACACACACTGACTGGCAAATAGACACAAAGGCAGGGAGATACACTGCTGAATTTCCCATCTGTCGTGCATAATCGTGCATGTTTGCACACACACTCGTGCACTCGCCCTCAAAGAGTTGTAAGCTCCAGGGAGGGGGGTGTGCTGCCAAAGGAGGAACAAAAGGGAGGCAAAAGGATGGGCAAAGAGGAAGACAGAGGGGAGAGCAGGGTGCGAGGAGGAGAGGAAAAGGGTCCACAATCTCGGCAGGCGGTTCAGAGCTGCCTGGCAATGTCACCATGTCATCGCCATGGGAACACAGAGCCTGCAGACTCTTTTGGACTAATAGGCAGTTGTCAAGGCAATGATAAGATAAATGCTGCGTTTGATGGAAACATAGAGCGATGGGCCTGATAGGCACCAAGAAGCCCAAACAATCAGCAGAGAGCTGCGGAGAACCGGAGGGGTGGAGGTGTGGGGTTGCAAGGCATGAGGCAGAGAGTGAGCGAGATAGAGGTGGTAGAGAGAGGCTGA
The DNA here is from genome assembly GCF_002260705.1 of Seriola dumerili. Lineage (NCBI taxonomy): Eukaryota > Metazoa > Chordata > Actinopteri > Carangiformes > Carangidae > Seriola > Seriola dumerili. Next base: position 1,382,098 of record NW_019174454.1, on the reverse strand, counting down.
GGATGGACTCCCACTGGACAGGCAACGTCAAACCTCTTTCTCCTTCTCTGTCTCTGCCGGGGTCTCTCTTTGTCTGCTAGGCCTGTTGGCTTTTTCTCTTGATTTCTTGCCTCATTCCCCCTCTTGCTATGTGACCCGCACACTAACACTTGACTGTAGAAACAATCTAAACCTGCTGCTATGTGTGTGATATGTTCATAGACACACACACACACACACATACATACACACACGTGTAGAGGGGAGGGGAGGGGGTATGTGCTTATCTAATGCTGAGGATTGAATTCAGTTAGCCCCAGTGGGATTGGGTTAGGAGATGTCAGAAAGATAGATGGGCATCATGCTACAACACCCCAGCCCCCCTAGACCCCTCAAATTGTTTTGCATGTGTGTGTGTTTATCATGCGTGTTTGTGCTCACATAACACATCACAACACACATCACATCCACCTGCGTGTGAATCCCAAACATTTTAGAGGTCATATTTGTTTTACTATACAAAAGAACAGGAAGTTCATATCATATTATTTAAATAGTAGGTGTCATATGATTGTTTTATCTTTTTCATGCGGAATGTGCACATTATATTAGATTGCAGTTAGTATCTGAAGCAATGATAATACACATACTGTGTAATGCAGGATTAGTACTTGTCACACCACTTGCACATACCAAGATTGCACAAAGCACTACTAAGGATGGTGACTTTTTCTCCCAGGCCAACCTGGATGATTGATGTATCCTGGGACTCTAGTAGCTGTCGAGCGCGTCTCACTGATCTTTGTCCTGGAGGATAGTCCGTCTGTTTGCCCCAAGGATGTCCTCTCCTGATGAAAACTAAAGGCACTTCCAGCTGTAACCTAATGTTTGATCAAAGAGAAGAGAAAAGAAGAGAGGAGAAGAGAAGAATGTGACACCACAGCAGTTGACTGTAGGTCTCAGTGTAAATGTGTGCACATTTAAGCACTGAAGCGCCTAAACCTCCAGCCTTTGGCATCTGATTGGGTTCTCTTGTCAGTGTTGTGGTCATGTATTGATTTGCCAACAATCGTACAACAACACAGTCTGACTTCTCTTTCTCGGTTTTCTTTGCACTTCTGTTTCGCATGCTTACACACACACACACACACACACACGCACACACACGTGCGACAGAGTCATCTGATCCTGATCTAACAAGTCATTTTAACTCTGGATGAGATCACAATCCTAGTTCAAATGCTCCGGAGCATATAAAAGCTTTACAATGTAGACATAGATTGTGTGTTTCTTCTGTCTGTCTCTGTCGCACAAATGCATGCACACACACCCAAATAGACACACACTAACTATATGGGTGTGTATAGTCTGTATGATCTTTTCTCCAGAGAGTCTGATAGAGTCTGATGCCCTGAAGTAAAGGCTAGCCATACCTGGCCATAGCTGCCTTCTCATGGCCTCAGGCAACTGCTTAGCAATTCCACTCTGAATACAATGGGCTGCAGGCGCACACACACACACACACACACACACACACACACACAGAAAAGCATACACATCCAACAGACCTCTTTCAAAGCTCCTGTCCAGTAATGAATTTCCAGACCTTGGAAAGCTCCTTCTGATACACTTCAAACAGGTACTAACAAAAAAAGACAGACTACTCCTTCATCTTGCCCTACCTCCACCGTCTGCGTCTCTATCACCTCATGAAACCCAGACAAAGTGCATTTATGGATCAAGACCACCAAAACCAACGGTGTGTTCCTAAATGTATTCTTCATATCAATTTTAAGAACATGAAAACCTGAATGTTCCTTTTTAGGTCTGCGTCAACCCGAATGACGGCATATCTGCATATTCTACTTCTTTAATATGTCTTAATCCAGCTCCCTCTCTTCCCATCCCCAGCTTTGGGATGGATTTATTTTTACTTATTTGTTGTTTGACACTGGCTACTTGTACAAAGGAGCAAGTCGCAGAAAGAACAGGATCCACATATGAAGACATGCCAATCACAGGCTTAGAGAAGGCAGAGAAGAGAGAGGACAAGAGAGGTGCTACGGCAGCCTCTCCAACCGGCATTTGAAAAGAGAATACATTTCTGTCACACTCACTTCCCGTCTGCCGGATGAGCCAGTTTGAGTCCGTGAGAGGAGACACACACAGACACATACTCTCAGATAAAACGGCATAAGGCATCTCATGAAGGTGGTAGGCATACAACAAAATATGTACTCTCATCCTGTGAATCTGATTATGTCCGTATTGGATGATTCTACACCTCACGATTTACGTCTAATGCCGTCATTCAGTTTCAATGTGGAATTACATGCAGTATGTCTCGCTTACATGCAAGAGCCTGAAGTTTTCAGTCCTGCACTTATTGCTCACCTTTTTATTAACCATGAAGTCAGTGACTTTCCACTTAACCAAGTGTTTTACATAGTTTATATTCCACAACCACAATCTTTCCCTTACCTTAAAGGAATAGTGAAGACATTTTGGAAAATGTTTTTGCCAAGAGTTAGACTAGAAGATCGACAGCCAGCAGCCGATTAGCTTTGCTTAGTACAAAGACTAGAAACGGGGAAACAGGTTAGTTTAATCCATGGAAATGCATTATGTGCTGGACTTGTTCTTCACCAGGCACAGTAACTTCTGGGAACCAGAGGAGGCCGGTTTCCCCCTCCAGTCTTTGGGCTAAGCTAAGCTAACCCTCTGCTGGCTTTAGCTTCATATTTATGGTACAGACATGAAAGTGGTATCGAACTTCTTGTCTGAATCTCTGCAAGAAAGTGTATAAGAGTTTATCCCAAAATGGGGAGAAAAAATGCAACAGAATGTAATTTGGATTTTGCATCATCCACTATTGGCATTCTTGTGTGGTGATAGGAGTGGAATACGTCTGTGGATTTCATAGGTTTTGGTGGTTTCTTACCCTTCACTTGCCCAAGATGGAGAGTTGAATATTGGTAACAAGGATGTGTCTGTTTGTTTGTGTATATGAGGGCAGGGTGATGTAGACTAGTGAAAATATAAAACCCTGACTTCCTGCTGTCTCCTCCATTATGGCAGCCGCGGAAACTTAATCTGCCTGAGCACTACAGCTGCCTGCCAACCTACCTCACTCCTGTCTCCCTTTACTGCCTGTCGCTTCTTTCCTGCCGTCCTCCAACTGTTTCCTCTCTCTCTCTCTCAACCTCTTCCTTCTCTTACACTGCCTCATTTCTCACCAGTGTTTCTGTCATGTCATTAGTCTTTGCACACATGCGCACAAACTGTGTGTTCCTTCTCTCAGTGGACACCTAACGTAACCTGCTTAGGTTTCCTGTCGGAGTGTCTTGCAGTCCCTGTTGGGAGAAAATGACAGGATGGCGGGGAAGGATGAGACAGACGGATTGAGAGAGAGCGGAGGGAACAGGGGACAGATGCAAAGGACAGAGAGGGCGAGACATTAGCGGTATGGGGTGCAGTGGGCGGCAGCCATATTTATTTTTTATTGTAGGTGTGGTGGCCCCTTTACGATTATCTAAGTTCCCCCCTTTTTTTTTTTCTTTTTTTTTTTACCTTGACCTTGCGTGTGGAGGGTATTTTCCAGTCAGCAGAACGCTTTATCTCTGAGAGCAACAATCAATGAGGATAATTAATGATGCCCGCCGCAATGATAGCCTCAGCAGTCATTACCAGGCATTAATCCATGCAGTCAGAGGAGGGTCAAGGCTGGCCGCATCGCTCACCTAGGGGCGGGGCGCAAATTAAAATAATCTACACACTGGCCGCTCTGTCAGGCCTTTTCTGATGCATTCACCTCCGTTGGACCATAATTAAAGATGGCCCATTGCTAGGTGGTGGGGCGCCAGGGTGACAATCCACTGCGATGTCTCTTTAATATACAACACTTAGCCCGGAGGATGACACTAACAGCAATCTGCAGGAACTCATCTCACCTGCAAGCATGGAAGGGTGGGTGTTTTTTTTTTTTTTTTTTTCCTCTTGATATGCTGGGACATAAATCAAACGCACAACATGCAATTTTCTAATAATGCTGCACCATCAGAAATGTGATTTAGCAGTAAATATAATTTGGTCTGGGTGTGAAACATATCAAGTGGATGTATTATCTTTGCAGTAATGCTGTGCTTAGGGAATGAAATATCACAGAGACGTGTTTTAACAGGTGATCTTTGGATGACTCTGAATACTGGAGATTGGTATAATGTCTTAATATAAGATATAACATTTGGTACTGTGATAAATGATGCTGAACAGATGATGTCACTGCAAGAGATTCAACAGTTTATCCTGAAAATATACTGCACGTTAAACCGTAAGTCAAAGTACAGGATTCTCACCACTGCACAAAAACAAAAAAAGAATAGATGTAGCCGATAGTGATCCAAGCATATCACTATCATTTGATCTATTTTTCCAGTAGAGAAACACAGCCCAGTAGAAATGGTATTATCCTTCCGCTTCTTCTATATCTGCCTCTGATTGGCTGTAACACCACATAAGGGGGAGGGAACGGCAGAGCCTACAAGTGCCCACCTTGTTGTCAAGGACATTTACATTCACAGTTTAAAGTTTGGAGGAGAAATTCAGCTTGATTCCATAATTCATGGGTGACGTTTTCATTGTACTTAAACTTTAGGGTAAAAATTGGAAATGTGAGATTTAATTTCCTGTAATGTTTAAATTACTTTTTGCTTGGCCGGCGTCCAAACGCGGGGAAGCGCCGAGGGGCAGAGAAGAGATGTTTAAGCAGAGGTTGCTCTCACTGCCAGCGGAGAAGTAGAGAGAATCTATAATAATGAAAAATGCATTTATCCTCAGCTGACATTCCTCCTTTCCTTTCCTCTGAAAAACATTGCAGTGAAAATGCACACGTGTTAAGTGAGACAGAATAAGGTATATGTCACATTCAACATGCACAAGCAAAGCGGAGAATAACTACATCAAAATCAGAAAGCCTCCAGTGTGTCGAGTTGGAACTTATCCTAAATGATGAGGGAAGTCAAACTGCGAGCAATACGAAGGGCGCTTGATGATGATTGACAAGCTTTGGTTATATCTCACTCCCTAGCATGATTACGCCGTCTTCATCTATCCTCCAGTCGCTCTCTCACCTTCTGCTCTGTTTGGTTAAAATGAAGAGGCGTGCAGGCGCAGCACAAGACGCCCCGTGTGATTTCTATCAAGTCCTTCTCACCAAGTTAACTTCTCGTATTCTTGCTTTAAATTTTCATCCTATTAAACCTATTACTGGTCAGGAAGCAGAAGGGTCTAAAGGGGTGAGGTATGAACTCCCATAGCGGCAAGCCAGAAATACTCTCACACGCAGGCTCTACTAGTAGGAGAATGTTAAACACATATATGCAAGAAAAACCTAAAAAAATATCCCCTTTCAGTAAATGATGTGCTTACAGTATACTGAGTCTCCTATGTAAGTATTTCTCCTGATTAATTTCAGTGACTGGAGATAAATGTTTTATATGCCTATGTGGAGCAAACACTGCCAGCACACTTCTGGAGTGTGGCAGTCATGTTGAACATTTCCCAGCAGGCACTCTTGTCACCGTGACATTTATTTTTTAGCTTACTTTCACATCACATCACTGGTGATTTCGACAAGCAAATTAAACACAAGAAGAGGCATAAATCTCTTTCTTGCTGGCCAATATACACCTCCTTCAACAGTTTTTATGGTCTCATTTTTCCCAGTATTGTAACTGTATACAATGTAGTCACAAGCAAATTGACCTGTGTGCTTATGTATTGCAGTAGGTCTCTTAAACACACTTCGGTCTTCATTCATAATTGATCAGTGAATCCAGCACATTTTGAATTTGTTTTTGTTTTGTTTTTTTCCTTTGTTGATTGTTCTGCTAACAGTGTTTTCCCATTTTCTTTCCCTATTTCCGTCCAATAAGGTAATGGGGAATTACAGAGATTAGTGATATGCATATAAAAGACTGTCAATCATTTAAAATTAATTCTGTAAAGCGCCTGATGATGTGATTCTTCGATCGCTGATCTTCAGACATGAGCCTTCATTAGGCAGCAGACTATTGCAAATTGTTTATCGAAAACGACTTCTTCTGCTGACTGCGTTTGAGAGCAAAATGCTAAGTTTATGTTTTCTGCTTGTTTTCCATTTCTTTTCTGATCTTACTAGAAAGTGATTATGAGGAAGTTGGAATATAGATGGCGCACTGTTCTTTCAGTAAGTAAACATCTTACAGACCTGAATGTCTGTCCTAACATACTGCAAATTAATCTGAGCACATTCATGTTATATTATATCGCACAAACAATACAAGGTCAAAGGTCTGAAATATTTTTTTCAGTGGCTTTTATTTAGCAAAGTGTATGCTGAGAGAGTTAAGTTTAAAATAATCATTTGTGTGGGCTTGTGTGCATGTCTGAGTGGATATTTGTGGGCATCTTCCTGTTTGTACTCCTGTGTGCACCCTGGTCTTGTCATCAGGTTAGCCAGTAGGATTCCTGGTATCACTGAAACCTGCCAGCCGGTTAATTAGAGCAGGCATCCAGCCGCCCTGGCTTCATTTGACTATCAGCCACCAAGCCACTTACTCCATAATTTCCTGCCTGAATTGGAGGGCTTTACTATCGCTCACCCAGGCAGATCGGAAGTTTCCCTTTATCTCCTACATAAAGCCAGTGAGCTGCACCCAAACTAAGCATGCCCAGCACAAGAATACATATATGATTACAGGCCGAGGGTGTGCAGTTCAGACATAGGTGAGGTTCAAACCCACAGCAAACAAAACGATAGGATAGATTTGCTGTCTGTGTGTTGTGGTGTAAAAAAAACAAAACAAAAAAAAGCTTTCAAGTCTCAAGTTTGTTTTAATTCAAGCCACAACTTTGTGTGTTTGTACGTGCATGTGTGTATATTTCACATTACAAATTTTGCCTGTGTGCCCTTGTCTGAGAGTGTGTACTCACTGTCGTCCACTGTGTCACACCACCTTTTAACTTTTTATGGTTTTCTCTTCATTAATTGAAAACATGACGGGGTGCTCTCGGGGCCTGATGGATGGAGCAGGAGAATTGAGAAAGCCATTAGCTTTACTGGAATCACAGCCTGTCAAGCAGTCAATACACACTGCTTTATGTGTCTGCAAGCAAAGATGGAACAATTATCCCTTTTATTAGGCAGCCCCCGCACGCACAGACACACGCACGTGTGCGCACACACACACACAGTGAATTGCAGACAAGAGGAGGGCAGCAATAACGATCAGCTAAAATCAGTCATTCATTACTGTCAAGTACACCTGACTCTCAGCTTATTAAAAAACAGGCATAATAGGAAGAAGGAGATAAAAAAAAAAACTTAATTAGTAAACAATTGTGATTAGTAACCTTTGAAATAAATAGACATTTTCTGACTTTTAGAACAGTGTTATCATATATCAAATTAAACTACAAGTAACACACAGTTTTCATTTATTTTGCATGTCCTGGGTCAACAAAGACAAACTAACTGTTCAGATGTCTTTACCTATACAAACCACTCCACATTTATTCCTTTTTACTGCAGGCTTTTCAATAAGAATCTTGCTTACTCTGGATCTCTATCAAAAAGCTGTTCTCAGTGTTTATTTTGTGTTAATGAGTGTTAATGCATGATAAACACATGCAAACACATTATGATAAGGGAACTATGAATAACACAAACAGATATTCAGAGTGTCTCTGGCCTCCAAGTCGAGGGTCATGCCCCCTCGCTGAGCAGCGCTGAGCAGCAGGAGGTCACGAGTTCACGACCCAGGGGCTGGTTTAGTAATAGCAGGACACTGCGGGCTGTCTGTGAGGGGATGGCAGGGGCTGCGATCAATACAAAAGGTACAGGAGCAGCAGAGGGAGAAGCAGAGAGTTGATGTCTTTGGAGAGATTAGCACCGTCGGAATCTACACACTGCAAAACAAGTACGTTTACTGTATACAAAGAAACACGCAACAACTTCAGGTTCTCATACATGATCCTAGGGATCCTAGTGTATCAAGATCATTGACTAATATTACAGATAACTGAATTTCTGGAGGTACAACATAGACCTCTTGATTGAAATGCGATCATGTTTGTGTGTTTTTATGGGAAGGACAGTGAGAATGGCAAAACAAGAAAAGAGAAAGGGAGAGAGTAAAAAAGGAGTGTTTTTTTTTTGTACCACCCCTCTGCCATTGCTATAGAAGCGGTGGAGCACTTTACATAAGATTTATTACCTCCAAGCAGAAATATTATCTTCTGCGGGTGCCATTCATCACCCAGGCTGAGACGCTGTGAATGATACCACCAAATTATGTAGATCAGCCATGTCTGAGGGGACGATTCAATTTGGTAACCTTGGTAACCCCAGGTACTCTGAACACACCAGCTCCCCAACACATACCCATTTTTTGGCACATCACTTAGCTGGTTTAAATACTACAAAACACACAAACACAAATATTCAAACAAATATTCCATACATCAGCAGATGAGAGCGAAAATTAAGACATGATTAGTTTATTCCTTTTGTAGCATGCAGCTCCATAGTTTTCTAATAAAACTATCAAAAACGCCTAATTAAGCCACACTGTACGGGATGACATGTTTCTTCATTACAATGAACATGGGGCAATGTATCTTTTTAAATTGATCCCATGTACACCGCTGCCATGCGTACTCACTAATGGAACAAATGTGTATCAATCCATGGGTCAGAATAGTCGCCAACAAATGCACCTTTACTCCTGTTTGCTAAAAAAAAGGTGTTTTAGGAAATTACATAGCTTTTTTTTTTGTTTTTATTAAAAAATATATTTCTGCCCTGTTAATTAAGATTCAGAATCAACCAATGGACTTGGGCCTGAGTGCCACAGACAGGGTAGAGAAATCCAATATTAACGAGAGACAGACAGACTGAATTTGTCGACAATAACAAAATGTAGACTAACATCAGGCTTTTCCTTTGAGATGAAGATGATGATCAATTCGCTTTTCATGTGGTTTCATTCACTGAAAATTTTTTAGTAGGTAGGAAAGATCTGAAAATGAAAAAAGACACGTAAATATGTATCATAGAAATGTTTTTTTTCCCTACCCTATAAATCTTCCTATGACCCCTAAATAGTTTCATAACCCTCCTAGGGAATGAATGTTCTTAAATTCCTGAAAGAACACTGTTTTTAGAAAATAATATAGTATTGTTGTTATAAAGAATAGTTATAGTGTACAGCCAATACTGTATTTAACTATTTCCAGATATCAAATAGTTCAACCCATATTTTTTTTTTTTGTTTTCATCTGACCAATCTTTCAATAATGTTAGTTTTATGAGAACTTACTGAAAGTTATGTAACAATGCACTCCTGGATTCAAATGTATTTGCAAAAATCTGGGTATAGGTTAGACAACTGGGAAAGTATTCAGACTGTATTGATTACAGTTAACTTTTCTATTTTTAACCCTCTGTTACAGTGTGTTGTGGTGGTCCTCCATGGTTTCCATGACACATCTCTGCATGTCCTTGATCAAAAACGTCCCACATAGTGAGACGCTGGCAACCTCCACATCACAAATCCCCTCTGGATACAAAGCCTTTATGTACAGTATTTATCATATATTTAATTGTTTTGACCCAGATATTACAGGGCAGTTTCCTTTGCTGTTGTTCAAAGCTTGCACAAATGTTTTGTTTAAAAATAATACAACTTGCTCTGAGCCCAGGTAGGTGTATCGTAATTACCAATCATCTGTGAGCGTGTTCAGAAACAGGCATCTTTTCCCCCACTCACAGCCGTTTATTCCAGCGCTGAGCTGACTCAATTATGATGCAAAAGGGTGTTTTTGAAAAGCCTGGCTCATTTCTAATTAAGCCACACACTCATACCTATTTGTAGCTCATGTCCTGACATAATGCAAATGCTATGTAAATTAACTGCACTGATCTCCCGCTAGCTCCACACTCAGAGCTCCTCGGAGACTAGCAGGGCATTTAGTCATACTTTATACTAGTTTGGTTTCTCATTGGCTGAAACACAGGCAGAGACAGATATACTGATGCTTCAGTTGGGAAACAGGCAGCACTGTAGCCTCCAAACAATTCTTTTAATTGTTTTCCATCTCAAGCCTCCTCCTCCCTTTCTTTCTGCTTGTCAACATATTGATCAGTAGTGATTTCAGCTGCTTGAGTCATCCTTTCTCTCTCTGTCTCCGGATGCCTTTACAGGCTACAAGCTGCCACACCTCCAGCCTGCAGAGCAACCAGAGGGCTGTCTATCATCCCCTCCCTTTACCGCGGCCCCCAGCTGAGGCTGTTTAGACAGCCCATTAACACGCTTACTCTGCCGTCACTAAACAACTATACAACGGATGGTTAGGCATCTGACTGACCGTATCTGAGAGGTTATGGCCCTAACCATGGCTCAGCTATTGGCAGTAACATGAGGCTCTAACACTGCACACACTTCCCGGGAGGATTGCAGAGTCATTTCTCAGGCTTTGGGTGACGCTGGCTAGAGGGCTTACAGAATAGCATTTACTATTTTGGCTCGTACTGTGCAGAAAGTTTGACGAGAATAGATAAGTTAGTGATGGCGTTATCTTTGAGCATATTACTTAGAGGATAGACAGTGTTATGTGTTGTAGAGATTGCAAATCCCTCTGAGACAATTCCATGATTTGAGGCTATGTAATAGCACAAAGTAGTATACTGTTTTTGCTGTATATAAATCCACTGTATAAATAAAGTGGACTGGACTCAACAGTCAAAGGGTCATGCTATTAGTTTCTGCATCAACATTTCTGTTAAAGAGAGTCATGAAGTTCAGATTTCCTTCTTGACCTTGGAAATGGCAAATGAAAAAACATCATCACATGGTCCATTTAATAGCTGTTCTGGAGCTTCTGATCATATCACAGTCTTCATCAGCACTTGAACTTTTGTCCACTGAAATTGTTGAATTGATAGAGGTGATGAAATTGTAGATGATCAAATTTTCGATCCATTTTTTCTCAGCATTTGAAGTAAGGATTTGTTTAGTTAAATAAGAATTATGTTGTAATTTAACTAATTTTGTTTTGTTTTAATGCCTACAGTTTTTTAATTCACTTTATTACTAGTACATGAAACATGGCTCGTTAGTTGAGAAAAGAATCCCACCACAAGGTCCATTTAGTAAATCTTCTAGAGCTTTCTCTAATATCACAAGATCCTCATCAGCCGATGTAGTGTGCCCAGATGTCAATAAATTTTAGGTGTTCAAATATTATTCAAATCAGGAATTAATTAAGAATTAATCAAAAATAAATTAGTTAAATAAATAACTCTTAATTAATTTAATCAATTAATACTAAAAACCGATATATGTTATAATTGTTAATAATTTCACAACAACTCGGCAACTCCATCTACCGATGAAGATCACATAATAGGACCAGAACCTCCAGAACAGTTTCTAAATAGACCTTGTGGGGAACTAAACTAAAGATTTGTTAATGCACACTTTGTGTTCAGTGGGTTAAAGGCCAAACAGCTGCATATGTTGCAGTGTTTTCCTAGCAAACATTATGAAAAGAACATTTTTTCTTCCCCAGCAAACCACCTCTTTTTCAATATGAATCAGTCCTGTAGTTATTCTGGTTGTGAGCCACACAACATTACTCTGTGCCAGACCTTAGACAAACATCTACTGTATTTGAGATCATTTTAAATATTTGAACAGCCAGTGCCTGAATTTCTAACTGAAACTTAACAAAATGGAAAAAAAGAAATAGAAGTACAATAATAGAAATCATTACAGTTAATCTGTCCAGGTCCAGACTTTGCTCTCCCTTGACTCGTCTGTGCCATTTCTTTGTATCTTTGTCTCTTTTTTGTTCTCTCTTTCCATATCTCTGTGTCTATGCTCAGCCCATTAATTGTGCCCGAACAGTGCCACATGCCTCAATGAAAATAAATTGCTTTTAATTTGGGCTTTCCTTTTTGCCACGGCCGGCATCACTTAATTTCATTAGCTCTGAACCTGTAGAGCGCTTTTTCAAAAGCGTCATCTCATGGACGCACTTGAAAATGAAAAGAAGCCCCCCTCTTTTTTTTCTTTTTTTTTTCCTCCTCGCTCCCTCTCTCCTCTCTCTGCGCTCCTCAATTAACAGAATCGTTTCCTTTCAACTAAAATGAATGTTATTGAAACCAATTAGCATGGACTGGAAAATCTCTCGTTAATGAGGGGAGTGTGGGTGAGTAAACAGGAATGAAAAGATGAAATTAGAGAAGAGGCTCTTCTTGTTGGCCTGGAATAATGACATGCTTAGTCGCCTAATTGTCTGGTGAAAAGCACCGCTGCGATAGTAACAGATTGCGGTGTTCATTAGGCAGCAATGGGCCACCTGCTGCTGGGGCGGCGAGCCCGCAGTCCCCGTACACGTGTTTATCCCAGGGGGCACTTTTTTTTGGACACAACGCTCACTATGAAAAGCAAATGAGCTTGCCAATATGCTGCAATGTTGTGTCCTTATTGCCAAGGCACAGAAGCATGATATGTCAAATCAAATGGAATGAATGAAACCCAATAGTGTGAAGCTGGAGGGTTTCCTCTTTTTTTGATGATGTTTAACGGGAAATGACCTATAAAAATACACAGGTTAGCAAAACTATGTCATTTCATTATAAATCCTAAAGATAAGTATTCTATTCATCATTTCTGTTATCATATCTCATCACAGGGCTCTTTATTGCTGCTTTTGAGGCCCAGTTTGTACAGAGTGTGAGGGTTGAGAGAGGGATAATGGGCCTCTAATTGCAGTGTGGATCAGGTTGGGAGGGGGTGGCATTCTCCCAGCATTTATCCCCCTCCATGAAATATTTAATGGCTCGCCGGGAGAAACAAACTCTACACACATTCTCTAATTCATAACCTGGAGATAGTCTTAGGCATAAGAACACAATGCATCCATACTGGATCCCTCCTCTTTGTCTCTCTCCAGCTCTGACTCGTATTATTCCTGACTACACAGAAAGGGAGAGAAAAAAAAAGACAGAGAGATTTAAAAGTAGCAGCTCCTAAGTGTAATGTTAATTAATTCATAATTAATTCTCGCATTAGGAGTAAAATGGGGAGCACATATTCTTAAGCTCAGTGGGGTCCGCTGTTGCTTTGAGGCAGAGTGGAGAGTGTGGATTTTAAAGAGCTATGACCCTTCTGTGTAACAAAATAACAAAAGTCATCAGCTGCGGCTTCTTTTCAACCATTTCCCCACTTGTTTCAAAGCAGCATGAGGCTTTTGTATGTCCACACATACTTGTGTGTGTCTTTTGTGCATGAATATTTCCGCTGTGTATAAATGTGTACATATTTGTGTGTGAATATACAACATATCAACATTGTCATTCATGTGGACTGGCACTCCCCGACAGACCTCCACCAGAATGCTAATAAGTCCCATTGTTGCACGTTGCACAATCTACAGCTGTTGGCCATAATTATCTTGCAGATAACTTAAAGGGTGTCAATTAAAACGCTGCTCTTTTTCACTGCCCTCATCTATCGCCTGTGTCCCCTTCCTGCCTCCCCCTCTGCCTCTCAGGGAGTTAAGGTGAAGGTTCAGGGTGAGGATGGAGGTGGGAGAGCGGGGGAGTTGAGGGGTGGATTGCTTCAGGATGTTTTAGTAAAGCTAAAATTGTTGTGAGTAATTTGTGGTAGATGTAAAGATCCAATCAGCACATCCTCCTCTAAACAGTGCGTGATTTATTTTATGTGTTCAACCTGCTCACGCATAAGCTTTAAGATTTGTTCATGAATTTCTATTAAAAATGGCTGAGCCTGTCCCTGTGGACCCCCCCCCCCCCCCCCCTTTAGAGGCAGAGGTTTAGGCCCTCCTCTTGACGAGGCTAAGCGTACGCTAGGTGCTTGCCCCACCCCGTTCACTCCACATGCCCACCCCCCCAACCCCTCCTCGCTGCCCTCAGGGACAGTTCAACCTTTGAGCCGCAGGGTTTAGCTTCACAACCTCTGCCCAGCACCACAGTGCTGCACGTTATCACTGAAATGTTTGTCTTTGTTTACAGCTGTCTAATAATTGGTGATGTACATAAATAACCCCAGAGAGAACAGGAGCAGTGGTTTTCATGCTCCAGATCTTCAGCGCCATCGCATGAATGCTCAGCAAACTTAAATGTTTTCAGTCTGTCTGATTCAAACACCTGAGGTACCAGGAGACTGGATCAGACTTTATGGTTCATCATAACATAATTTGATTAAAGATGGAGTTGATTAAGCAACATTAGTTTGATGCTCAAGTATGAGATACAGCAAGGGAAATATAATCAGAGCTGATTTCTTGTTGTATGTTGCAGTATTATGGGGTTCAACAGCTGTGACCATGACAACCAGACATACAGCAATAGTATGGTTATGGCCTTTGTAATGGAAACACAGATTACTTTTTAAATTATATGTTTATTTAAAGGGTCTTTGGGGAGTTGAGGACAGGAAACAGCACCTCTCCCTCTCCCTTGAGATTCCCTCTGCTTAACTGATTTACTTTGTGCACAGCAACACGCCCATTCACGTGTCCATCTGATCAAGTGCCAATGGCACGCGCTGGGACCCCCTTGCTCTCTAACCCTACAAACACAGATGGATTCTCAGCTGTGACATGACAGGAAATGCAGGGTGACGCACCAAAGCCGTCACATTTTTTTTTTTATTACCAATGAAGAAAAGCTGAAAACAACAAAATATGAAAGCATGGCTCTTAATTTTTTAACAAGACTAAGTCTGCAGCCATGCTTGCAGCTCTGTGAGGTTGTACTTTAAGCACTGCAAGGCTTTGAAGTAACATGCTTACAATGACAATGTTAAAATACCAATGTTGGTATAACTAGGTATAAGGTTTACCATGTACACCATTTTTCAATCGTGTAAGCAATTGTATGCTAATATTTTCTAATTAGCATTAAACACTTACTACAGCATAGGAGTGTCCTTTATTTTGCAGTTTTTTGGTCATAAACCAAAGTACTGGTCAAAGTAAGAAAGTAAAAAATTTTGACCTGCAGATGTCACTGGAGTAAAAGTAAGGGGAGAATCAAAGTCATTACGATTCATCCTCTGGCGGGGATCATGAATTTTGTGGCAATCCCTTTATTGTTCTTGAGATAATTCTTTCACAACCAAAGTAGAGCTGGACCAACCTACCAACTGACTTTGCCATCCCTAGGGCCTCGTCACTGGCACTGCTAAAGAACATGGAGGCAAAGAGGTGGCACTTGGGAAGCAGGGACAAACGTGTGACAGGTGGGACACATGGGGAGCAGGAGTGGCCAATAGGTATTGATGAATGAATGAATAAGGAGTTATTGAGGAGCCAATTGATTGTAAGCCAATTCAGGATTAATGGATGCCAATAGGTTGTCTTGGTTCTTGAATAGTGGATTAGGGTCAGAGGAGATGGTTAGACTGAAGCAACCCTCCACTTCTTTCACCACTTTCTGCTCCTCATTCACCTCTTCCTTAAACTAATGCTTTTGTCTATTTATAGGTGCTGGCTGGCTATAAACAGGCCAAGTGTTGACAAGCTCTATTGTGCATCACCCTTGAAAAAGCCCCTTTTTGTCTCCAGCGTTTGTTTTGGCAAATGCATGTTGTTTGTTGGTTTGTTCTGCCTGCTACACAGTTTAACTACACAGTCTAACTGAGAGGAGCTCTTGTAATTGTCAGGTGAAAGAGGAATAGATGGATGGGTGGGTGGATGGATTGGCTACATCGTTTTAAGAAAACGAGCATCTGAACCCATGCAGAGGGGCGTACACGACTAAAGTTTCAGACTATCTCCTAGTTTTAAAACTTTCTCTTCCTTTGTGATTTGATAATCTAACTCTTGCTTCCTAGTTTTATAATCTGACATTTCCTGTTTAGCTCAGTATTTCCCCCTGCTTGAGCATACGGACTGGAGAGGAGGAAACTGGAGATTGTTGTACTGGATTTGATTAGAAGGAAGTTTGTCTTTATACACTCTCTCTTTGACCTCAGAAAACAATTATTGTCTCCAGGCATGGAGCACCCAGCCCCGACCCCCCACCCCCCACCCCTGTCACTTTCCTCAGTGCGGTCAATGTTGCAATTGTTGTTACTCAGTTATTATTATATTATCACTACACTGAAATATTTATTGTATGCATTGCCAAGATTTTTTTTGTATTGACATGCCTTGTTTCTCGCAAGAGAATCCTGACTGACTTTTCATGTAGCTCCACCATGAGGTTGACATTGACATAAATTTGTGTTTTGAGTTAAATTCCTCCTTTGTTTCCCCTCGGGATGAATTATAAAAATTTCGGCTTAGGATCAAATACTTGATCAGCATGTTAGCATGCTAAATTAACATGCTAAACATTATACCTGCTAATATTGCAGCATATTAGCATTACCATAGTGATCATTATGCATGCTGACTTCCACTAAATCAATTAGTTGATTATCTGATTAACAGATCAACAGAAACATAAATGCCAGCTATGCTGATAACTGTTTTTCAAGCAAAAATACTGAAAATGACAAATATAGTCTGGTTTCAGCTTCTCAAATATGAGGATTTGCTGCTTATCTTGATGAAATTAATACCTTCTGGACTTTTGTTTGGGACATTTGAAGAATCGTTTTAATAGGCTTTTTTCATAATTGTATGACATTTCGTAGACTAAATGATCAATTGGTTAATTGCAAAAATAATGAGATTATTGGATCATGAAAATAACAACTGTTACGTACTTAAGTCTTGTTACTGCATACATGGACACAAAACAATTATGTTCAGTGGTTCAGAAATTGCATTACTTTATTCTGTCTCTAATTATAATGGACTTTGTCTCGTCTGGTCTTTGCTTTGCTTCCATATGTAAACTCACAATATGAATCGGAATACATATTATTGAATTATGTTGCTTCAAGAATAGTTTTCTTCTTATTTGATAATATGCAGCCCTAATGTATCATGGTCCATTGCTGTTTATCTGAGAACTTTACATCCAGTAGCTGAGCCATAATCTACTCCAAATACACTTTGACTCTGCTTTAACCACAAATAGGATTTGGAAAAATAACATTGTGATTAATGCATGCTAACTACATAATAGAACTTAGAAATGTAATTAACAGTAAATTCCTGCACCTAATTGGTATAGCTCTGTTATTCATTAGATTCCACTGAGAACAAAATATGGGATATTAGATGCATATGAGAGGCATTACTTTTTTATATTAGGAACACAGCTTAAAGAGGACCATTTATTATTCATTGTCTCTGTTGTTTTCACTCGGGATTGCAGCAGTGAATACAGCAGTCAGTGTTAGCTGTACCATAAGTCTTCAAAACAACTACGCTTTAAAGTGGGGGTGTTACACTTGTTGAAAAGGACGAGCGGACTGATGAATGCGCAGACATTCCGTGTGTCAGCTGAAAAACACAACGTGATCGATCCAATGACAAATTTTATGTTTCTCTCATTCTTTCTCTTTCGCTCCCTTTATCACATACAGAACAGAGGTAACGATAGGAGAACTGCAGAAATAGGTTTTGTTGAAAATTTGTATTCAGCAACCTGCTGAGATTTTCTCCTCCTCCTTGACCTCCACCTCGAACAAAACAGACATGCTGCATTCTCAGTGTTAATTAAAAATCCTTTTTGACCAAATACTTTCAGGATCTTTGGAACCAAGAAACTGAACTAAGGATCTACTGTGAACGAAATAGTCTATTTACACATTGCTGTTTGTGTTTTATTTGATATTAAACAACTGTGATGTTGGATGTAATGGATGAATGAAAAAAAAGGAGGTAGATAAGGCAAAAAAACCCTCAAAAATCCATTTGTCTGAAGTTGACATCCTGCTGAGTATTTATAGTTATTTATATCTGCTTTAGTATGCACAATAATTCTGATGAAACCATCAACCAATATAATTTTATTTTTTCGGTTTCACTTCATTGTCACTTTTGCCACTCCCTTTTTCTCATTGTCTTTTCTGTGAAACTTGTCGAGAATCCAAACACATGACTTTAATGTGAACTTTACAATATATTACAAGAATATAATAGAATCAATTGAAGCACAGAGTACTTCCTTATTTTGTGAATGAAGCTGTACACAAGTTGTCAAGTTTTGGAAACTCAATTGGAAAGCACTACCACTGGTAGGGTTTTTCTTTTAGCATCTGCAACTATTGCACACAGGAACCAAATTTAGTCCCTGGTTAATCCCAGTTGAAGCACAGAAGTTTCTGAGTTCCTCAAAAGGTTCTTGGTCACCTGGGAAAGTTCCTGTGGTAACAATGCTCTGTGAAATGCCTGTGAATGTTAAAAGTACAAATCACAATGAACATGAATGTTTAAGCCCATAGCCACACAAATACACATAGATTCTTTAAATATTGAAATTAACTATAAAGGCCAGTTTTCGTTGACCTCATGAAATTCGACATAGTGTATATTAATTATCTTTTTATTCTCTGAATTATAAGCACAGAGGCTGCATTCATTTAATTTAGAGCATAAATGTTGTTTTTCTCTCAGAAGTTCTCATTTGTGTTCCAATTACTTTTGGATCATGACTCTTTCTTTGTAAGCTATCTGACATCTGTGTGTCTCCGTTACTGCAGAGGCTTAAGCAGAGGAGGCGGCAGGTCTTGCAGTATTGTACAGAAACCCGCGCACATATAAGTGTGTATTAGGGTCATGAAGACAGATTGACCACACGCTGGGGGACTGAACAAGAAAAACAACGAGAAAAATCCAAACATACAGTAGGTGACAGAAGGACTCCAGCTTTCAGGTCACGACGGTCAGCACAAAACCCTGCTCACAAAGCCCTTTTTTATTGTTTAATTCAGTCACCACCTACTAATATTACAATACTAATTCTCTATAAGGTTGCACTGTACTGTGAGGAAAATATCTGACCACCTGTTCCTTAGATGGTCTGAATTAAAAATATTAGTATGTAATATGCAGTAGTGTGCAATGTGCAAACTTTTCCCATACGGACATTTTCCTGGAGAACTTGAATTGAATTTGTGAGTCAAACAAGTTGTTTGTTAGTTTTCTGTCTTCACAGTTTGACAAAAAAACAAAATCCCCCCAAAAAAACAAAACAAAAAAAAAACACAAAGACTTAGAATTTTAAGTCAGCAACAATATGCCAAATTGTGTAGCTCATCTACATTTTTGAAACAAGCAGGCTTCACCCTGATGGCACAAGTTTATCACACACATGGCACACACACGCTCTCTCACTTCCTACAATCTTTTGTCACCTGCTGCAACAAATGTCCCATGCAGGACGAGGGCAGGACACTGGCCTGATGGGAAAAGGGGAAATGGGCTATCATCAGGCTAACAGGGAACCGCAGTCCACTAATCAGATCAGGAAGCTGGGTGTGTGTGTCTCAGAGAGAAAGCATTTGTGTGTGTGTGTGTGTGTGTGTGTGTGTGTGTGTGTGTGTGTGTGTGTGTGTGTGTGTGTGTGTGTGCTTGTGTGTGTGTGTGTGTGAGTGTGAGAGGTGGCCTGTAAACTCAGCGGAGCACTAATGGCAACCATGTTTTAGGAGGCGGTGGACTGCAGTTTAAAGCATCACTTGAACCCAGCGAGGGGCCTTTCCGGGTCTGTGTGCACTGTCGTCTGAGCGTGAGTCAGCTGGCTGTAGAGGAGGGTAAATATTTAGGTCCAGGAAAGGAAACATGTATTTCCCCTCCCTAGCTGTAGAACAATAATTCCCTCCTTCTCCTGCTCTCTGTGTCTGCTTCTCAGAATAGCAGTAATTATCACACTTCCCTGCATTCATGTGAGGACTTCATTGTCCCAGCAGCTAGCCAGCAGGCCCACCGCAAAAGAAAAAAACTGTTATCAGTTTAGTCATTTAACTGCGTATATGTTGCTTTTATGTACTATACTGTTAATATGTAAGAATATTCATTATACCGGTATACAGTATGTACTGTAAATTTGGTTTGATCACGCTCTGTAGTTCTCAAATACATATCTGAAAGCAACCTGTCCTCAAATTGATGCTCTACCCAAATATTTTTACTTTCTAATCCTGCCTTTTAGACTAGAAAAAGTTTAATGTTGGTTGTTTTATTCTTTGTAGAAATGAAAACTGAATTCATGTCCACTACAGTGGATCCAAAGTTTGACATGTATTAACAAAAAACTGAATTTGAAATTGACTATGACATGACTCAAAACTGAAAAAGTAATCACATTATTGTGATGCATCATCACGTTTGAGTCAAGTCATTTTAATTTGTATAGTTTAAAATCATCGTTAAACCCATTGTTTGGAGGAGGAAAATTTAAAGACAGAA
Source organism: Seriola dumerili (assembly GCF_002260705.1). Classification (NCBI taxonomy): domain Eukaryota; kingdom Metazoa; phylum Chordata; class Actinopteri; order Carangiformes; family Carangidae; genus Seriola; species Seriola dumerili. The sequence goes on along the minus strand of NW_019174454.1, from coordinate 1,361,743 downwards.
TAGATGTCATGTGCACAGAGCAGACAGAAGAGAAAATAAACATGAAACAAAAAGTAATAGAAGAAGAGAAACCATACAGTCAGTAATGTTCCACAGAATTTACAAATCTTTGAACCATGTGACTCTTCAAACAGTACAAATCATCAAATCCTAGTTTTGTGGTTTTGTTCACACAACGAAAGCTCATTTATTGTCAATTGTTGTTACTTTCATCCCTTGTGAAGAACAGCAGTTGTGGTGAGCTTCGTATTCGTTACAATGGATTCCAGTTCTTAGATTTCACACAAAATGGTTTTTTATGTTTTTTGAGAGTTAACTTTTGTCAGGTTTTTTCTTCATAGAAACGGCTGAGGCATAATTTGTTTACAATAGATTCAAATGTTGAAATTGTAAGGAATTACAAGCAGTACTCACATTACTGCAGTGCTTTTTGTTTTAAAAAGAAAGAAAGAAATTTATCAGTTAGCAAATTTCTCAAATCTTCTAAGATCATTTAACCCCTTAATCAGTGAGAAAAACAAAGGTAGATTATATTTTTGATAAGTTTTTAATTAAACTACTTTTAATAAAACTACATTTGAAATTGTAATCCATCACACTACTTATCACTAAAAAGTAAAAAAAAAAATATTCTCGATGCATTATTTAGAAATAGACAAAGAAAAGGAGCTACATGGTAGTACAAGGTTCAAGTCCAGGTCCTTTTCCCAGACAGTTGTGCAACCAACATAAAGGTCTACAAACACACACACACACACACACACACACACACTCACTCTCACTCCATCTCTTTTCCAACTGTTGTACAGAAAAGTAGACAGTAGCACACAAACCATGAGAAGTAATGCCATCATAGAATGGAGGCCTCACTTCAGCTGATATTATCATTGTTACTTAAACAGCTGATTGTTTGTGAAAGAAGACACTTGATAGCTGCATGTGAGGAATAAAAAATCAATATCATGTGCTGCCAAAGGAGGTAGTTAAGACATAAAAAGCATCCAGTTTTGAATAAATTGACCCCCCTCCCCCCACCCTCACACACACCCACCCCTCTCCATAACAATCAGCACACTGATTGGAACGCCAATATCACTCACTAACCGGAGAGATGAGAGAGTGGCCAATAAATGATCAGAATTAAGGCTGGTTTGATGTGACTGAACCAATCAGCACAAGCCGATGGGAAGCCGAGACAGATTGTGGGGCTGTGACAGGATCAGAGCAAGTGCACAAGACGTGCGTATGAGATGCTGTCACTCAAACACACACACACATACATACACACACACACACACACACACACACACATGCACATAGACATTAGTGTCTAAAAGATACTTGACTCTGACAAGCTGATAAATCAACATTATAAAGCTATACTGTCTCCTTGTCCGAATACATACACACACAGACACACACACACTCACACACACACACACACACACACGCTCCACAGGAAAATATCATCTTATTTACAATAACCTGACACCTCACTGTGGTGAAAATGGTATTAGATTCTTGATGACAAATAAAAAGAGTGAGGAAGAGAGGTAGAGGATGATGGGAATGTTGGGATGGGGGTTTTCTTTGGGAAGCTGCATTTTTTAGTATGCATGTTGATCCTGTTAGGCTGAAATGCAATAACAGATTCATAGGTCCGCTCCACAGGAGGAAAGACCCTCCCAACTCTCTCTGACTACCTTCTATTTATCATCCACACATAGACTGTCGCTGGGAAGAATATATTGCTTTAAAAAGTCGCTGCTGTAATAGCATTGATCTAATTTCCATAAATTTTCATCGGGAATTTGATATTTTCTTCATCGGTGAACAACATAAACTATTTAAAGAGGATGCTGGTGTGGCAAACTTTTCCTCCCGTCCTTAAATTTGTTTTTGGATATTCCCTTGTGATGGATACTGTCAGTGTAGGAGGGATTCACATACTGGGCAGCTAGGGTAGCATGCACTGGGGCACACACACACACACACACACACACACACACACACACACACACACACACACACACAGATCACAGATCACAGATCACAGATAGAGTAAGCTTCATCACTACATCCATGACCCTGATTCATAAATCATTTAGATTCACTGTCAGGTCCAACTCTTCTCAATGTGTTTTCTGATCTGGCAGAAGTTGTTTGTCTGTGCCCATATGACTGCTGCACAAATCTTCCAGCCTCTGTGATAAAGGTTTGGTTATGTTTAGGCAAAATTCAACTTGGAGGAAGTTGGGGAAAGGCTGTGGTCATGGTTCATATAACGAGGCATTGAGCAGCTAGAGACACATATTTCCCTCAGGAGATGGTGGAGGCTTGAAGTAGAGTGATGTTAAACTTACACTTATCAGGTGGCCGGAAACATGACTCTGCTATTGTTCCATATATGTGTAAATAGGCAACTGTTTCCTAATGTATCAACAATATACAGTGATAATATATCAGTGTTGTGTTTACAATCTGCTTCCACTGTGCCAGTTGACCAAAAAAATCAATAATTGCAGGTTTAAGTTTAGGGAACTACTTTGCTAAAGATACTGAAACCCTAATTGAGTGATTGTGGTCATGGTTAAAAGAAACCAACACTGACCATTGGTAGGAGATGGGATCTGAACTGTGGTCTCCAGCGTCAAAAGCCTCAACCTCCTCAGATGATTTGTGGGCCAATAACACTGTGCTTAGAAAGGCAATAGTATTGCATGAAAAGGTGCAGCCCCTTCATTTATTTCAATGAGACTACTGGGTTGGCACAGCAGGAGCTAATCAAATATATGAAAGCACACTTTTGGGAGATGATTTTGAAACGTGAACACTCTCTACTGTGCGATCGTAGCGATGGAGGATGAAACTTTCTCTGCTGTGGTAACTTTCCAGAGTTGAGAAATTCTCTCTTATTGACCACTGTACTGTGTTGTGGCATCTGATAAGCCTTGAAACTCCTGCATCTGTTTCCTTGATCTTTTTGCATTGGTACGTGTAACGCCCCACCACAACCAGCGCATCACATTGCATAACATTTGGCTGTTTTCAGTCTGCACACCTGGTGACGACAACCCATTGCTTCTACCTTCATGTCTGAGTGACGACAGTTGTTAATCACGGAACCACAAGAGGTCAGAAAAACGTGAACATACAGTAGGTTATTTTACATATTTGAACAAACAATTGATACTATCATTTGCCTGGTAAAGTCTCTTCCTTTACGTTGAATCTTTTTGCATTATCTCCAAGCAGTGCGTATCATTTCGCCATCTTGTATCTGATGAATGATGATTCGGCATAATAAGCAAACATCTTGTGATGAATATTAGATCTATGTATGCAGCACATTAGACTGATGTTTGTTACAATAGCTGCATTAAGCGTGACTGGTTAGATGTAGATAGAAAACGCCATCAGCGCAGTATGAAGAGAGCAGATAACAGTACAGCAGGACTGTATTGTATCGCCATCAAAGACCTCAGTCCCAGAGAATGTCATTATCTCTCTACAAGCATCTATGTCCAGATGGCCCCCAACCTGCTGCTACCACCAACAACAACAGGCTGTGTTTGTGTTAGGGCGTGCTCACACTGTATAGCCTTGTGTATGCGTTGTCGTTAAATGAATAAATCCAGTCATATTTTGACCACCATCGAAAAAATAGACAAAATTAGACCATTGTCGGCAAAAAAAAAAAAGCCAACAAACCATGGCATGGTTCCAGATGTGGGAGATGCTGCAGAAGAATTTGACCAGCACTGGAGAGAAAATGAAGAGACCACACTGCATCCAGTCTGGCATCCTCACACTTGGTTGTCGGGTTTGAAATTGATTTTAGGATTTTAATGCAGACTTTCAAGGGTCATTAAGGCCTTGCTCCTGGCTACCCTGCTGACATTTTAACCACTTTTGAGCCAGAGCTCAGCTATAGATCCTCAGGCAGGCCTGTGTTGGCTGCTCCCAATTCTAGGTTAAGGAGAAAAGGTGAGGGGTTTCGCTGTCAGACCTTCTAAACTGGTTCAGGCTGGTTAAATCAGCATTAGCCATTACATTACTTATAAAAGTAGATTTTTTTAAGAGATGCACTCCCATAATTTGTTCTGCATGTTTATTCTTCATTCATTTTTCTTTTGATCAGTTGACATTTTTTTCTGCTTCTTTAAATTGCTTATTTGTTAAAAATGTTTTTCAGTTTTGAAAAAAATTGTCAAATTTTATTGGGAAAAAAAAACGCTTTGGGAGGAGAGAGACTTTTGAGTCTGTCAATATAGGATTTATATCTCAATATTCCATGTTATTCTGTCTTTTTCTCTCTTTCCGTTTTTGTCCTTGATGCCGTTTATGAGCCATAATAGGGCAGGATGTGGTTCACTGGATAAGGAAGAAAGTTGCTGAGTCACTTAGCAATGCAGGTGGAAATGCAATGTGAGGAGATAAATGGGTGAGGTGTGAGTGAGATGGGAGGAAATAAGTGTAGAAGATGCAGAGCTTTAGGGTGAGACTGAAAATGAGGAGTTAAGACATGACAGATGATGATGGACTTATTTGATGACATGATTGAGACTTGACTCCATGTATGCAGCAGCTCATTTAACTTAATGCATGAAAGCAAAAACAAGTGAAGACAACTTGGACAGCAACTGGCAGGTTTGCATTGCCACGAATATTCAATTATTAGGTCTGTGCATTGAAAGGACGTGACAGCTTTGAAAAGAAAATGTTCAAATATTAATGGTCAGCACCTCAGATACTTTAAAGATGTGCAACTGACTTACAGTTTGGGTATGAAGACTTGTGACTTGCCCTCAAGGACTTAAGATTTGACCAGAGACTTAATCTGAAAAGACTTGCGACTTCAGTTCAACTTGTCTCGATTGACTCGAGACTTGACGTGGTGAGATAAGAATAAAAGACAGTCCACAAGTTGGAGCAGAGGCGGTAGATGATGTACAAGACAATGGGTGACACATTATTTGGTGTTTTGGAGAGGTGAAGGTGAGACAGTAAAGGTGAGTGAGTAGACATACAGAAGCATGAAGGGTCTGACTGAGACAGGGTGGGAGGGGGTGATTCAGGCAGCAGGTGAGCGTGTGCCACCAGGGGGATTCATCTGTCCTGGGTTCAGACAGGGCCTCATTAGTGAGCAGTGAATTACACTCCAGACACGTCTTTATGTAGACTAATCATATTACAGCTAGCGCGCTCAGCTTCACCCCAGGGGGAGACAGAGGGAGGAGGAGGAGGGGGGAGGCAGCGGTGGTGGAGGTTGGAGAACTTTACAATCTGATTTGTCCGGGAGAACTCAATGTAATCTAGCACCTCCGACTGACACCGTTTTATCTATCTGTCCGTCTATCTGGCTGCGTGCGTCACATGACTCCTCCCCTGCTCACCGGCTCGCTTTATCTCCCTCTCTACCTCTACAGCACATCCACCCGGCAAACTCTTTCTCATCTCTTCCTCTTGCCTGTTTTCTCTACTCCCCCTCCACTACCCTCCACCTCTGTCTTTCTCCCACCTCTCTCACCCACCCACACTCTCCCTCCGAGCCAGTGCATCCCTGCCCCCACGTTGTCAGTTCTGACAAGCTGCTTTAATGGGCGATGTGGCGCGTGCCTCTGACCACTGAGCACAGTCATTAACCTTCACTGGCATAATTGAATTCAAGGTTGATTGCTCGTGACCCTCCCCCCTGCCGAGGTCCCTCTCAATGTACATATTCATTACAGGGCCCCGGCTCTAAATGGATTGCACAGGGAAAGCTGTAGCAATCATCCAGGCCGCTCGGCGGGGGCAGCGGCACGCTGCTCAGGGGGCCGCGAGGGGACCGAGGACGGCGCAATGGGAGGAGGGAAAAAAGGGGAGGGGCACTAATTGCATGCTAGAGGAAGAGGATCAGATTATGAAAAGAGTGAGAGAATGAAGATGGATCCCTGTGACACTGTCAAATTAAGGGCAAGCCTTGTAACGCAGAGAGACACTGAAATGTACAGTGGCACCCGCTACACCAGAGGAAGAGGGGAGATTGGGGGAGGAGATGAAGATAGAGGGAGGAAGGAGAGAGCGAGAAATGGGGGTGGGGGGGTACAAGATGAGAGAGGCCATCGAGGCTAAGAGAGAATTGAATGTAGGAGAATGAAGTGATGTAGACACACACACATACTTTGAGTGTGGACACACACACACACACACACACACACACACACACACACACTCTGGTTTCAGTGTAAAGAAGAGCATATATCACATCACCCCAACACCACCATTACACCCCCCACCCAATCCTCCCCCAAACACCGCCACCCCAAGCCAGCAGGTCTCTAACTCTCCCCTCTCTAATAGCTGTCAGATTACTATCAGCCAAACAAGACATCTAGCCTCCCCTCCTCCCCTTTTCTCCCTCCCTCCCTCCCTCCCATCCCACTGCCATCTTCCACATTACCCTCCAGTCGTCCTCTTCCTCCCCTGTTGCATTCTCTTCTCGCTTCCCATCCAGTAACACCACCTCTTGTGTTCCTCCACCCTGTGGCAGCTACCCATCACCTCCTCCTCCTCCTGCTGAGCTACACCTCCACTACCTTAGCCTAAAGGAGAGCTCCCTCAGCTGTGAGAGGGCAAAAGAGGCTTTAAAGACCTAAAAAGGGAAGCGGGTGAGCGAGGAATGCAAATACAGAAATCCATGTGTAGAACTAATGTAATCTTTCCATCTGATGTTTCCACATTGACTCAAAACAAGATGCAGCTTTTGAATTCTCGCTTATACTCTTTGATCATTTGATTTGTACACATGATTGCAAACAGACTTTTGAGCTACTTGAAACGCCACTCTGGTATTTTCTCTTTTTTTTTTTTCTGACCACCTTTTCTAATTAGGGGCCCTTCATAAAGGCTTTTTAAAGTTGTAACTAATGGTGTATCACTGGTTAATACATCATTTACTAGCGCTTTAAAGGTCAGTTATATGTGATTAATAAGAACCAGTTTTTGGTGGCTTTTGTAAAAAAATTTGTCTGGCTGGTGTTTATCCTCCTCTTGCATGACACTTGCTTAGTATTTTTAGCTGATACTTAGAACCTGGTATTTATAACTGCAGACATGAAGGCTTATTGGGAAGGGAGAAACCCACACGCACTTAGTTCAACGAGTAGTAAGTCAATAATAAAGGGTCATGAATTTAATGTCATCAACTATTGGATAGATTGACATGAAAGTTGATACAGTCTTGGTACCCATAGGATAGATCCTAATGACTTTAGTTATCCCCTAAACTTTCCCTAAAGGGTCAAAGTTTTCATGTTTTCAGTGGAATAGTTCAGACATCAGATGTCCACACATCTACCAGATGGTTTGGCACAAAGTTTTGCACAGATATCAATGGTTCCCAGATGATGCATGTGATCCTCTGACTTTTTCTCTAGTGCCACCATGAGGTTGTTTGGTTTCACATTGGTTCACATTTCTGTTTTCAAGGTCCCTAGAAGATTAAATTTGGTGATCCTTTTATTTTTCAATCATCACAATTTGGTTTATCACCAAATACTTTCAAAATTCATAAATTCCCCCAACAGCCTCATCTGTACTTTGAGTTTGCTGCCAATTAGCAACTGTAACATGGTAAAATCTTGCTAAATATGAACATATTAGCATTGTCACTGTAAGCATGTTAGCATGCTGATGGTAGCATTAGCACAGACTCAGAGTTGCTAGTGTGGCTATCTTGCTTTATCCTCCAGAAGATAACTGGTCAAACAGTCCACTGAAGCTGTCTTCATATGAACTAAAGACCTAAAAAGAAAAATTAATTGTCAAACTGGAGGAGAGTAAATACCATTCACAAGGATTTTCCACACTGTGATCAAGCCAAAAGTTGGTCTTATTACTGGCTAATAACTGATCTAGAAAGTATTAGTAAATGATTCATTAACCATGAATAAAACAATATGTATTAACCTATAAACCCATTATAAAGGATGATTTATTTGAAAGTAGTACTGTTCTTTATGTAAAAGGAGTTCTGAGTTTGCCCTTTCGTCGGCCTTTTGCACCGCTACTGTCGTCTGGCCGGAAACCTCTCCGCCCTTACAGACAGCCAGCGGTCCACAGAGAGTCATCCAACTGTCAGTGCTCTGTACTGTTCCAGCCTCGTGTTGGTCGGCTGTGTGTGTGAGCTGTTTGAGTGTGTGTGTGTGTGTGTGTGTGTGTGTGTGTCTGTGTGTGTGTCTGTGTGTGTGTGTGTGTGTGTGTGTCTGTGTGTGTGTCTGTGTGTCTGTGTGTGTCTGTGTGTGTGTCTGTGTGTGTGTGTGTGTGTGTGTGTCTGTGTGTGTGTCTGTGTGTCTGTGTGTGTCTGTGTGTGTGTCTGTGTGTGTGTGTGTCTGTGTGTGTGTACTCATGCACGTATGATCGTCTTTTATCCCCCCTCATCATCACTAACAGGGTTTCCCAGGCTCTGGCCAGGAGAGTGTGGGTCACAGGGCAGGAATCAAACAGCAGAACAATGGAGAGCTTCCTCCACTTAACCTCCTAATGGGCTCTCAATGGCTCCCCTGGCTCCCTCCAAACTATCAGCCACTGGATTCACTTACCTCACTGCACCAACCAGGGTCTGTGTGGGGGGTCTGAGTGTTGCAGTCATGGCATACTGCTTAGAAAACATGCGGGTGTGTGTGTGTTTGTGTGTGTGTTTGTGTGTGTGTTTGTGTGTGTGTGTGTGTGTGTGTGTGTGTGTGTGTGTGTGTGTGTGTGTGTGTGTGTGTGTGTGTGTGTGTGTGTGTGTGTATATGAATAAGTGTAGGTGTGAGACAGAAAAACCAGACCACAGACGGACAGAAACACTGAGGAGGTCCAACTGTTTCTGATGAGCTATGTGTTTTCTGTGTAATGGCACACAGGCGGTGGATGGGAGATCTGGAAATCACACATTCTCACAGCCACCTACTCATCAAGCTCACATAAAGCGTACGACCCGCGTTAGCCAGCGTAACACATGTCCTCAGGTGTGTGCTTGTAGTGCCGTGCGCCCCCGCTGACCGATATAGATGTCAGCATATGTGAGTGCATAAGACTTTGCGTTGAGCTACTCGGCTCTGCTAGTTACACTTCAATAATTACTTTCAGTGTGTGCTCCATCCCCGAGCACCTCGCAGCCCCCAAATCTGCAAAGACAAGTGGCCTCATTTATTTCCGTGGAGGAAATAATTTAGCAGTGTCGGTGCGCTAACGAGCTAGAGCGGAGGGATTCCTAATTAGATTCACTTTGTTTGTGTCATTTTAATTACGTTGTGGTCCCCAGCAGTGGAGCCACCAGTGATCCTCCGTGTCTCTTAGCTCCGCTGCCATGCACGCTGCCGCACCGGGTCCCAGCAGAGCTTTACAAAAACCAACAAACTCTTTCTCCTTCCTGTCAACCAAAGCTATGACAGGCCGCGAGTATATGTTAATTTGTTGATTCTGAGCATGTTTGGCTGCTGTGTCACTTTAATCTCCAAACAACGCCACAAAGGTCACTGTCTTCTGATGCAAACAAACACACCCTTTCTAAACTTTTTTGGTGATGAATCATTATTTATTGCTGTAAATGAAAGGCATGGGGGACAGCTTTTCCTGCCTGTGTAGTCTTAAGCGGTGTTTATGTTCTGCTTTTGAAGGGAAAGCTTCACTAAACCGAAGCACTTTGAGGTTCCTTTTGAAGTATTCCCCTAAGACACGGTTGCTAATTATTTGGTGTTTCATGATGAATTCAGCTCAGTTCATTAGACTGTTTTAACTGATGTTGCTGTCTTAGATCCTGTCTGCCTCAGCGCACACACTGAACCATTTAGATAATTGAGTGATTAATTGATACCTAATGATCAGCACAGACCTTATGTTCTACTTTCATTCCAAACTTGACAATTTATTATCAAGTTATTACCTGCAACTCGCACGTGTTTTCAGCAGAGAGTGATGTGAAGTATTCAAGTGAGTTTTCTGCAGCCATCAGATGTGTGATATGAAGGGTTTTGCCTTGTGTAAAGGCCTCAGATGCATGATGTGAAGTGGCGTTTTGATTTCTATCTGTCTCTAAAGGCTTGAGAAAATAAAATTAGAGCAAGCAAAGGAGGCATGAGGAGGGGAAAGAAAGCCAAAAAGGAAATAAAGCGGAACAGAGAAAGAAAGAAAGTAAAAGAGAGAGAAAGAGGAACCCTTGAGGTGCTGTAGCGTCCCATCAGTGGTGTTGTAAGTGAGGGTTTCATCCCATCTGTCCCATGTTGTGTGATAGTGATCAGTCTTCAGGGACCCACCTCCACAGATGAGGTCAGGCCTTACCTGTCAATCACACTGGGTCTGGTCTGCTGGGGTCACCTCAAGCAGGGAATCCCAAACCCCCAGACCTCCAAATTGGAAATACTTTTGGATGAAGAGAAGCCTGAATAAGAGTTTGGCCGAGCAATGCATTGTGTTAACCAACAAAGTTACAAATTATTCAATGAAACTATTAATTTATCCTGCTTCAAGGATAGTCCCCAGAGCTCTGTGATGGAATGACACACCGGTTTGTTGGCAGACAATATTAGTAATCTGATCATCCAGTGAAAACAGTATTAAATAAAACACTGTAGTCTTGTGTCCCTGTGGAAATGGTAGAGGTTATCGTTTCAAAGTGTGTACTATTTAGTAAAATTCTGCCCTGTGAAACTAATTGAAAGCACAGATGATTGTATCCTTTAAAAAAAAAAAAAAGATCATTTGAATAGCAAAGATGTCATTTCAAGGATATTTTTCGAGTAGCGAATGTGTCATTATTGAATTGACCTAAGGCCTAAGCCTTTTGTAGTATAAATGGCATTATATATGGTTTCCACTGTGATACTAAGTCTGCAGTAGAAAATATGTTTATTTACTTTCTGGTGGAGAGTTAGATGAGAAGACCGATACCACTTGTAGCTGGTTAGCTTAGCTTAGCACAAATACTGGCAACAGGGGCTCTGTTCAAAGGTAACAAAATCTGCCTACCAGCACCTCTGAAGCTCCCGTGTTAACAAGTCATATCTCATTTGTTAAATCTGTAGAAAAAAAGAAGTGTAAAATCAGCAATTAGCCATTTTAAGAACGGTCATGTGACAATGACGACTGTCATTTTTACATTTTGGTTTTTGTGAAGATTAAATTGATATATAACATGTTCATTAGTGAGTTGAAGAGGTGGGGGTAGATCAGTGTTATTACCTTTGGACAAGGCCAGGTCACATGGTATTGATCATCTTATGTGCTGTAACTCTGTCAGAAAGCAAAGCATATTTCCCAAAATGTCAAACTTCAGTCCTACAGCTGACAGTGTTTTGGATGTAACCCACTGCTGCATGTGCGTGTGTCTGTGTGTGTGTGTGTGTGTGTGTGTGTCTGTGTGTGTGTGTGTGTGTGTGCCTGAGTGTCCGTGTGTGTCTACTAAAACTAACACAGCTGATGAGCTGTATAAACATCTGACCTGATCCTAGATATCTTTTTGTCCAGGAACAACATTTGAGTCTGTAGGACAATGCCTGCGCAGAGGCTACACAGCTGTGTGTACACACACACACTGAGGTTCATCGCTACAGGGTCATCACAGCTTTACAGAGGCCAGAAACACTGTACAACAGGAAGGCAGTAGCTCCACACCAGGGAAATGTTAATGTTCCTACTGTTCCTTGGATTGACTTCTTCTGTCATTTTGTCACTCAGCATGTTCACTGACTGACTTGTTTTTCTCTCAGTAAGATACAAGCAGTATGTTGTAATGTGTGTGTGTCAGCAGTGATTACCATGCTGCATAATGGAAACTCGTGAGTGTAAAGCAGTCCATCTGTGATCGTGAGCTCTGAGTCAAGACTAAAATGCAAACTGTGGGTTATATGTACAAAGCCTGTATGTTATGTTGTGTAATACGCTTGTGTGCTGTGCGGATAATACACAACCAAACACACATACACGTTCTGTTGTGATGGGCTGGCTGTTTTACAACAAGGGCCATTTGGATTTACCAGAGAGAATAGTGTTTCCATTCCCTGAAGCTCTTGCTCTCTCTCTCTCTCTCTCTGAACAGATACTATCTGAGCTGACCTAATGGAGACAACTACACACCTTTAAACTCCTTACCAGCGATGCCTAATACACACCATGACTAAGGTAAAGCTTTTTTTTTACCCCAATAGTAAAGCAAGAAATGTCCTTCTGTAGCTTGATGATGCATTTTTGACGTGAGTCGAATGATTTCATAAGATCTGAAAAATTTCTGAAACCCTCTAGGACCCTGTAATTCAATTAAGAAAAGAGAAATTTTGCAAAATATGGGATTTTCACTTAACAGTCAATGACATGTAGCTAGTGGGTAAATCATGAGTCATGAGTAAATCAAGATAGGGCCGCAACAAACTATTTTTTTTATTTAGTAGACTGCGGACTCTAAAAATGTATTTCATTTGTAATGATATAAAACAGAGAAATCCTCACATTTGAGAGTTTGGAACCAGCATATAATTGGCCTTTTGCTCCATAAATGATGATTAATTGGTTATCAAACTAGTTGGCAACTAATTTCCTGTCGAGCAACTAGAATTTGTCACCAAATTAGTCAATGAAACCACAAATTGATTAATCAATGATTTAACTAATTATTTAGGCAGAAGTAAAGATCTACTAGATTTAAAAACCAACTAATGGCAAAAACACATGATCTGAAATCATTTATCCAAATCAATGAAAAAGTACAGGCAGTTTTTACAGGGAAGATTTTGTTCATAGAACGTTTTTATTTGAAATAATGTTGTGTGTGTTTTTAAAGAACGTGTTCACTTAAATATATAAAGCGTAATTCAGCAACATACAGAGAACATCGTCAGTTATTTCATCACCGGCCCATAGTTACAATTGATGCAGACTAGACTCATGTTTGAGAATGCTATTGATTATCTTATAAGAGCTGGTATAAGTGAGGGGCTGGCTGAAGGCTTAATGATTCTTTGGAATAAATCACCCTGAACAAAGGGATGCGGGATAAGATCTGATTCAGGACAGTTTTCTCGTGAATCGCTATTGGAAATTGAGAATAAAATACACAGGCAACTACAACAATACATTTTTCACTCTGTAAATAAACAAGGCTGTTGAGAGAGTAGTGTTGGTCTATTTTAATCAAAACTTCACAGAGGAGAATAGGTGTTGAAGGATCTAAATGTCTAAAAAATCTGTCATTTTGACGACTGTGATATTTGTATAATTAAAAAGGAGAGGGTATCATCTACCCCATATATGATATGACTGCTGCATTGATGAAATTATCTATCTTGAAATAAATTAATATGTTTATCAGGTACAGAGGACATTTTAATAACTCACCTGTCAAAAGTACCCGATTATGTCTGGGAAACTGGCAGCTGATAATTACCCACAATTCATGCCAGAGGTTTGAATCTTTGCAAAAGAAAATTGATGAAACACAATCTAAATTGGGTACAGTAATCCATTCCAAGTTATGATGGGAAAAGGCCTATGTAAGGTGGATAAATGAAAAAGATTCTTGGGTTAGATTTACATAACCATAAGAGCTCTTACAAGCTCAGTTTCGTTCATTTAGCCGTCACTCTTAAGTTACACAGTAGCTCTCTTTATGTGATCCATTAGGAACTCTTTTTTTTCTCCAGAGAGTGACCTCACACACAGAGACACACACACACACACACACACACACACACACACACACGCATGCTCCAGTAGGACTGATAGGAGTCTGTCTCATATTCAAACCACCTGAACGTGGATGTGGATGTGGATGTGGATGTGGATGTGGAAGTGCCATCCGCTCTCCTCTCAGGCCACTTGCTAAGTGCAGCCTCAGGTCTGTATATCTTACTGTCGTCTCACTATCAGGTTAATGCTCCCTTGTCCTAATAGATCTCACTTAATGCATCCTGTGGTCTTTTCTAGAGAACCAAATAGCAGCCCACACCCACTCCCACTGTCTCACATTTTCAAACACGAGCATGCATACACCAGGCATTCGGTGACTCGATGTGACATCGCTCTCCCTGCCGCTGAACGCTGTTTTTTGACGGTGAATGTGAACCGTTGAGCCATATACAAAATGGACAACTTACGCTGTGTAAAGTTTGAAAGAAATGTCACAAACTTCTTCTTACAAGTGAAGAATTCAATAGTCTGAGGAGTTTTGCCCCTGCAGCCTTAATGGGTTTGGTATGACCAGCAGCTTATGGTAGCTAATATTTAGCCAATAATACAATTCCAAGATTGTTACCCTCGTTGCTAGCCTTTTAGTCACACCAAATACATTGGAAATGGCCTAAATTACTGTCAGTTAGTGGTTTCTTTAAAGGAATAGTTATAACCCTTTGGCAAATAAGCTTATTTGCTTTTATGCCAATAGTTAGAGAAGAAGGTTGATACCGCTCTGATGCGGGTATGCTAAATATGAAGCTAGAGCTATGAAGCATGTTAGTGCAGTTTAGCATAAAGATTGTCCAAAGGTAACAGTGTCAACCAGCACCTAAAAACATGTTATGTCTTGCTTGTATAATCCATAGAAAAACCAAAGCACACCAGTTCACCAACCTGCGTTCAGCCCTGGTCGGGATGTGGGTCGTCTGGGAGGCTTGGGCGACACGTGTTGACCCTTTCATGTAGATCGCTGAAGCCGTTAATGTCACTGTGTCTGTCCAATTGGGGTAAAGGAAAAAAAAAGCAATGTCTAGATAGTCTTGCTTTAAAAGGGGTTCTCCCCCCCAGACAATAAAGTGGAAAGAGTTTTAACATCATCTCATCATAAAGCAGCCACTCTCCAGTGAAGTTTTCCAGTGAGTGCTGGGATAGATATGTTCAGAGCTCTGCATATGGTGGACAGCTGGACCTTTGGCTAGAGACATGCCAGCAGAGGAGAAGCATGGCAGGCGGCAGAGTTTTTAATCTGTCTGTCTGTGTCTCCTCTCTGTCATTAACCTCGTGCCCTGACAGCCTGCTCCCTGTAACACTGACCTGCTTCACCTAATGAGCTACCAATTACTACAAATTAGGCGAGAGAGAGGCCACTGCTATCATCCACTCCACACACTCTTCTCAACTCGTCTGTGGGATTTGGATGTAGCGAGATGCTCAGGTAGAATAAATAACAAGGCAGGGAGGAAAAAAAAAATTGTGACAGTGATGTTCAGAGAGGATGCTGTTAACATTGTGCATGTGTTGCTGTGCTGTGTGTATGTGTTGCCGTGCACATACACTGTGTCCTGAGTGCACCTGCTCCTGCTGTGCATGTGTGTGAGTGTGTACGCCCACATAGTCGGTCTTTAACCTTGCACACCTGGCTACTCTGAGAGACCAGCTTCTCTCTGGCCCATCTCGATGTTTATTCATTTATTTATGGGAAGCCTGGAAATCATCGCCCTTGTCTTGGTCTCCTGTGGCAGCGAGGGAAGGCAGCCCAAATTTATGCATGGCAGCAGAAATTAATTAGGCATCAATTAACTCATGCTAATGTGTATGCATTGAATTTTTTTTAAGAGCCTGCCTGTTAACTAATTTGTAAAAACTGTTTCACAGAAACGTCAACAGTCGGGAACAGACAGTGTCTTGTAGGCTATTTTCTTATACACAGAGAAAAATATGAAATCAGAGTGGAATAGAGAAAAGCCTTGAGATGTTAATAAACAAAGCTGGAGGAGGAGGAGAATGTAGCCTGCAGAGGTCACAGCGCTGCAGCCTGTTTCTCCACTTCATTTAACTGTGTCCCTGGCCTGGAATGGCCTGCAAGCTCCACACACACACACACACACACACACACACACACACACACACACACACACACACAAAAACAGACACAAGCTCACACATTCATAGAAGGATGGAGAGAGTGAGATGGAGGGAGAGGAAAGGGAAGTGAGGCGTTTATTTGTTGCTTCGCTCTTAACAGGCTGCTGGTTCAGCAGGGAACCCCCAAAGGTAGAGTTCAGAGAAAGTGTGTGTGTGTGTGTGTGTGTGTGTGTGTGGGTGTGTGTGTGTGTGTGTGTGTGTGTGGGTGTGTGTGTGTGTGTGTGTGTGTGTGGGTGTGTGTGTGTGTGTGTGTGTGTGTGGGTGTGTGTGTGTGTGTGTGTGTGTGTGGGTGTGTGTGTGTGTGTGTGTGTGTGTGTGTGTTCAGCCCTCTGTGTCAGTGCTTTTCTTTTGCCAGGAGGTTTCCAACAGCTCTTGTGTTAATAGTGGGCTAGCTGCTTCAACAGTAGACAACTGGTTGTCTGGTATATAAAGAAAAACTCAAGGGGTCATGCAACCTGCATAATATACATTTATGTACAGTATATATACAGTATGCAGCATGTAGAGAGATGAAGGCAGAGTTCATTATTGTATTGTATTCATTTTTTCACAAACTTTTCAGAACATGCACAGTAATATCGTTCTTTGGCTCATTTCTTTGTAAATGGTAGAAGTATCCAGGCACCAACAGAACAGGGCTGAAAAATAAAGACGAGCACAGGCCAGAGCAAAATGTTACGTGAAATAAAATCCTACATCCAGCATCAAGTAACATGCCCTGTGTCATCTGACTGCTGATATATATGATGGTTATCTAGCTATCTTGCTGTGTACTGTTAACCTTAGCCTGCTCACATTGAGGACTCTTAGCAGCACACAGACAGCTTGATCAATAGGTCAGCGTGCTGACAGCAGTCCTCAGGGTGCTGGTAGAGGAAGAGACTGGGTAGGTTGAGGGAGGGGGTAGTTAAGGGTGATCATGTATCCCGCAAACACCAAAAGCACCTAAGCAGGATGAACAGAAGCCACAAAACACTCGCTTAACAGATGACCCTAACCCCAACCACCTACTCTGAACTCGTAGTCAAGGCTCTCTTACCTTGATGGCAAAACCTGAACCAACAGGCTTACAAAAGGTCACAGGAAAACTATATGAGATTTTCTTTTTCTTCTTTCTCTTCTGCTCAGTAATTTCATCCTCCTCAACCACATAATGATTACCACGATATACTGTGTATTGGGGTTGTTATTTGTGTATTCTAAAGCAAGACTATATACCACAGACTTATATTGTTTATCCTTTGCCATCGACAGTTTGCATTTCACCCTCTGTGATCCGTCTGTGTAATTACTAGACACAGACAGCCTACCTTGAATTATTCCTACTTGTGTGTTATTACACGGCCTGAGCATCCACCCTGTCCCCGTTTGCATGACAGACAAATAAAGTCCGGCACACAGGAGATGCCGGAACAGATAACCCCACATTTACATTCAAACGGAGCTTTTGACAAAGCCTTAGCAACAGGCTCCTTCATCAGTGGGCTGGCTGCGCAGCCCCAGCTTGCCTTCTCCTCTCCTCTCCTTACAGCCATGATCTTGAGAGGGAGCTTTAAATTGGAAATTATTACACATTAAACCCTCTGCGCGCAGGCCAGGATCGAACTGGATCAATATCTTGCCCAGCACAATAAATCAGATGCTTTCTCTCCCCTTCTCTCTTTTCCCCTTTGCTTTTTCAAGTGGCTATAGGCCACTGCTCAGCTGGAACATATTTAAATTTTCTTGTAACAAATTAATTCCAACATTTTCTCTTGATTGAATTAGGGCAAGTGCTGGTGCTGTCACAAGTGTTTGGGCTGCTCCTGGGGAGAGACAAATTGCCAGGCCTGGACACGGGTAACAAGCGGTGGTGTTGAGTCGCTGATAATCTCCCCACTAATTCTCCATTACAGCAAAATGAGGCCATAAATCTTCTTGACAGCTGATCGATGTAAACATTGTTTCCCCCATGATTGCCAGCTCTCCCAGCGGAGCTACTGTCCGCTCACAATCCACTGAAATTACTCCCGCACCAGCCCTCCCTCCCTTCCTCTCTTCCCTGGAACTGGTGTGTGTGCGCGTTGGACTGGCCTGGCGGGGAAACCAAAGTCACTGCTGTCCTGCCGAGGGAAGAGGTGGCCATCTAATTTTAGCTCAAAGCTTGCTAAACAAATGGAAAATATTAATCAAAATGTCTCCTGTTTAACCACTGGCACAAGCAATTCTTTACAGAAGAATGATTGTTCTACCACCATGCAGTCACATGGTGTTGCAGGTTGAATGAAATGAAAAAGACTTTTGAAAAATGAAGGAAATAAGATATAGAAGGTATAACATGCCATCAAACAATGATTTCTTTTCTAAGCTATCACTCCTCCTTCTTCGGTGTGTGTGTAATGGCATTAGGCAGAGTAAACGGCAGTGAAAGATTGACTTGTCAAACAGTCAAAGCACAAGGCTCGTTATCAGCGTGTTCACTGTCTGATAATATTCTACACCATTATTAAAATCCAATATGCATGCAATTACAGAGACAGGGATGCTGTTAAAATGGGACGTCTGGCTGTAATCACAGGCAGAAAACGCCATTTTAAGACATGCCACTTTAAGAAATCTGTTAAAATGGCATGTTTAAAGCATTTTGGATTCTTATTTTATTATACCAGAGGGTATACTATTGTGGGCAGATACTGACTGCTTCATTTTTTATTTTTCTTTATCTTATTATCTTCCTGATCTTTGTCATTTCTCAAAAGTTATGCCTGCACGTCTGTATCTGTGCTGCTCTCTAAAATCTTGCTTCTGGCGTGATTCTCCGTCTGTGCGTCTGCTCCTAATTGGCTGGTTATTTACCACAAGTGCTGATCAGGAGTTACTCTTTTCTTTCTGTTTAAACTGACTGAGAGAGGTGTTTACTCAACTTTATGATCATTTTGCACAATGTAGTTTGTGGTGTTTTTGAACTGGAAAAAGGTGTTTCTATTATTTTCCCTTGTTGATATAAATGGGGTGAATACAATTTTAGAAACACCCCTCACTATGATTTAATACAGTTCACCAGCACAGCTTCCAAAATTAACATAAAGTTGAATCAGTGCATTTGCGCTTCTTGATAGCATTTATCTCATGATTGTTGTATTATAGTTTAAGCTACACACCAAAAAACTCAATGTAGCACTAATACAATACTGGGTTAACTTTAACCAGTGCCAATAGGATGTTTTGACGCAGTGTTAATGTAATTTTTCTTTATTGCTACAGGTTACCCAAACCAAAATATGGTTATTTTGACCCAGTATAAGTCTTGACAGGATTTACCTGAAATGTGTTACAAATTTATTGTTAGTTGTACAAAATGATGTATATATGGCATTCGAGATAGCAAAGCATACACATAATATTAATAATCAGAACCAAATAGTGACTTGTAAGTTTAAAAAGAGTAAACAAAAGAGCAGATTATAACACCTCACAATCATACTATTTAGTTTGGGTAAATTACCCAGAGTAATGCATAAAAAGACACTGAGTCAAAATAACACACTGTCTTGGTTTTATTGGTTAACCCAGTGCTGTGTCAGTGCCATATTAATCTAAATTGGGTGATCTAATTTGCCAGCTGAGTAGAGACTCTTCCAGCAGGTGTTTTGGTCCAGTCATTGCTGGGGTTTGACTCAGTCCAGTGTCCCCCGGAATTACATCCATATCAGACGACCTTACAGTTCTGCAGTAGTTGATTTTTTTCTTTTTTTTTTGGCCACTTTTGGCAACAAAACAGGTTGTGAGCAAAATATTGACATACCATTACCTTTTCAGCTGATGTGGCAAACTTGTTAGCAAACATTACACATCCAAATGGTACGGAGCAACATTAGCATTCATTTAAAGTCATGCCTCTGTATGTCCAATGTTCACTCAATCCTAGCTCTGTTATTGGTCTTTACTGACTCCTGAGGTAAATATCTGGCTCTTAAGTTGCTAAATGTTCTACTGTGTTCACCAGCTGGTCGTAAATTGTGTCTGTCTGATGTCTTATGCTGATCAGGTAGTGTACAGTCAGTTTTTAAAGCATTTTCACCGAAGACATCTGACTGCACACAGCTGAAGACGACACTATGAGGGCGGTGAGAGTGAACCCTAAACAGGAACATCGCAGGTACACGGTTAAACAATGAGCCGAAACTCGCTGTAATGCTCCGTAGAGCCGAGGGAACTGTAGAATCACATGATCATTCTCTGTAGGGTTCATCACTTTGCCACTTTGTTTTCACATTATTATTATCATTGGCTTTAACCAAGTCCAACCATAAATTAACCATGACCATGATTTGTCCCGAACCTTAACTGTGCTGTAGTCGCAATGAGATACTGGAGAAAGTGAGAATTTGTATACAGTATTTTTTTTTTTTTTCAGAATTCTATAGTATCCTGTCTGGAAATAGAGTTGGTCTTCTTTGGTACATGAAGCGAATTGATCCAAACCATTAGTTTTACATTCTTCCAGGTAACACTCATGCAGAGCCTATCTTCCCTATCATTCAATCCACTCCTGCCTGTGTGGGACCATTTATGAGTCCTGTGACCACAGAGCACCCAGTGGGCATGTGCGACAGACCAGGAGACGTCCTGTACTGGCTCTAAAGGTTACTCAGGCCAGCACTCCATTGCAATTGGTCCCTGTCTGGCTCTGTCACTGGCATTATGACTTCATCACCCCCGAGAGGAGAGGAAGAGAGAGAAAGAAAAACAGTTTGCACTCATCCGTCAATGTCCATCTCAAATTACAGCTCAACCAATCACCAGCGAGGATCAATAGGGAGCGGCTGAGCAGGTTGGGGGCGGGGGGGGCGGGGCGGGGTGAGTGGATGGTGCAACAGAGGTCTAGAGGGAGGGAGGGTCTGAAGATGCTTGTTGAAAGACAGAAGAATAACTGATCAATACGGAAGGATGGATTTTGTCATTTTGAAAAGGGCTGTCAGTGGGTCGTTCACTCCCACCTGCTCAGAGCTATATCCTCCAACTCAGGCTGTGGACGACACATCAGTCCATCACATCGCTTTGGCCCAATCTTTCCTCGCCTCTGCCTTGTTCACTACTCTCACACAGTTAGCATAAGCCATAACTTTAGAGATAATGAGCAGGTATTATTTTCATTGGCTACTCATTTGCATAAATCAATGGTACACCTTCAAAGGGCAATCTCAAACAATGATCTGTCTCCACACGGTTGTAATTGCTAAGCGATTTCATTATATCGTTTCATCCTACGCCACCTCCACATTCCAAGTCGCAATGTGTGTTAAGCCTGACCCCTGCACTCCTCCGTGCATGAGGAGAGGAATATACACTGCCAGTGCCAGTCTGATGAGAGCAAAGTGTGTACGCTGGGTGATTAACTCAATAAGAAACAAAGATCTCCTTCATTGGGATGCTCTCTGCTGTAATGGTTGTTTGATTGGAAGTCAGTGGCTGTATTGACAGGTGAAGTGGACTGATTAATGGGGGTTTAAGCCAGTAAGGATAACAGTCCTTCACATGGCTTATTTAACTCTAAAAGAGTGACTGATGGTCCACTGCAGAGATGTGTCGTCTAAATCACTCCCCACTGAAGCCTCTAAGCACAGTAATGGGGCCATTTATGCACATCCCTTCAGGAAACATTGATTTGGTGGATTTTAATACAACCCTCTGCTTAGTTTTGTTCTCGGCATGTGAATGTTACTGCTCGCACTTGAAGCTAATTATAACTAGATAATGAGAACCATGAAAATGTTCGATATTCAATCTTAAGGTCAGAACAGTTTTTAATTCTAATAGCTTACATAATAGGGGATACATTTTCCCAAAGGCACCAAGAAACTCAATACTAAAAGAAATATGCTTTCAACAAGAAGTAATTACTTTCTGGGTGGTAATTAATAACCTTAATGGTAACCCTGGGTCAAGAATGCATGGCTACTTGTAATTTATACGTTTAAAGTTATTTTAAGTGCTACAAAGTAGTACAAAGCACTTCCACTATAGGAGCGCTGTACCTTATAGCTAGCAGTGGACAAGCTGTCTATTACAGTCCATTGCATACTGCCTTATGCTAATGATTTGACCTAAGGTGCAGAGTTTTAAAGTAAAGCCAGAGCAGTAAAAGGAAAAGTGGTTTTAGTCAAAACAAAGCGTGCAGAGGAACTGAATGAATATAGAGTATCAGTATTATATCTGTCATGAAGGTCAAAGGTGACTTGTTTGGGGCTTGGTTGAAGCTCTGGTTTCAATTCAGTGGATCAGAATAGCTCAAATTGACACCAAGACCCATCTGCCCACTGAATTAATCCTCCACTCTCTTCCATTTGGCCGTTTTTTGTTTTCTTTATCAGCTCCATCCATTTCTTTATTCATTCGGTTGACTTCTGAAAGGGGAGAGGTGACATGTCCTGGGGCATCTGTGTGTTTTTTTTTAAAAATCCAGCGATTTCAAGTGCAACATTTGCAGACTGCAGGGTCATTGGCAGTTATATTTTCCCTCTCCCTCTTCCCTCTCTCTCCCAGTGAAATCGATCGTTTGTTTGTAAGGAGCTCAAACAGAGCGGGAGAAGGATTCAGGGCTCTGCTGGCAATGCGAGCAGAACAGAAATGCTGCTGGGGAAAGGCAAGCAAAAGGCAAAAAGGCAGAAAACCTCCCCATTCTCACCGTCACTGCACATGACCTTGGGGCCAGAGCGAGCTAGCGAGCGGGCAGGCGGAGGAACCGCCCAGCAAGCACTGCTGCACGCACAGAGGAATTTGGAAGGCAGAGTGGAGCGCAGGTCTGCGAGCCCTAGCCCTCTGCTTAAGTGAGTGCAAATTAACTGAAATAAAACTTTTAAAGGTCAATATAAATTTGATTTGTTGTCTGCATACTAAACCCTAATCACATTAGAACAAAGTTCCCCTGCTCTTTGAAAAGGCTGCTCTGTTATGTTAATCTATTTGGCTGTTAAACATGAAGGGCAAGCAACAGGTGAGGAGCCTTTATGTGTGTCTGTGGCCCTGCTAATAGAGAGAGACCGTAGTGAAACACAGACAGTAGTCGACAGTAGCTGACACTGGCTATCAAACAAACGGCACAGAGAAGATGTCTGCCAAGGAAACAGCCTCTGGTGAGAAACACAGAATGAAGGAAAACGGGGAGAACAGAGCGATAGCGAGAGAGGATGACAGAATGACACACAGGGGACAGACATGTTTGTTTTTGTGTGAGCCTGCCTGTGTGTGCAGCATACATGCATGCCCTACTGTGTGTATACTCTGTCTCTTGCTCTTGCTCTGTTATAGCCGTCTCAGTGGCAACTGAGGTGGTGGAGCCCCACAGGGGTCAGCCATGTAAGGAACATAAAAGGCCAATTTAATTTAGCACGTCCGCGGCTACAAAGTATTTTAATTCCGACAGCTGTGACTGAGGAGTTAATATTTGACTTGTCAGAAGTGGGGCCGGGGCCAGTGAATCATTGTAATTCTCATTAAGAGGCTCTCCCCCAGCAGCACCCTAATACAGAATAATGAAAGTCAAGACGGAGTGAGGCTCTAATGCCAGTTGAGGCCTATCTTTTAATATTCCCCTCTTGATGGATTAGGGAAGCGGGAAATTCATCTTGGATCATAGGGCCTAATTTAATAAGGGATCATTCCAGGAGTATTGCATTTTATAATAATGTCATTTAAAGTGTCGTCTTCCATTTTTACTGTCCCATATGTATGCTTATATAATGGTGCCGGAGGGATGTGTTTTTACAGTGCTCGGCTCTCTTCTGTGTCCACACACCCCCTCCAGACCACACTACACTGTCTCTCTGTGGTCTGCAGGCTTTCAACTCAGGTTTTCATTTCACATCTTGGTCATAGAGCCAATTGAGTGAGCAGTTATGAGAAGTTCAGTTACTCCAGCATGTTGCTGTTTCCCCAAATTATAATAGTATTTAGGGAAAATCACTGTGATATGAGTGTTGGGATTGTAAATATCACCCAAAGGAAATATTATAAAGATACATTACATTTGCTCCATCACAAGCTTCTAAAACCTACTCTCAGAGAGGCAGTGCTATATTTAACCAACCCACGAACAAAAGAAAAATGGCTTTTAGGAAATAAATTAAACAAATGTGACTAATATGAAGAAGTGTTGACGTTAGCAGCAGCACAAAGCTCACAATTATACCTTGTAAAGCCTTATATGAGTGAAAAATGCTGGATGTTACTGGGAAAAGCTTCTGTGAATGCATTTGTTTTTATGTACATGCAAGGCTCAACAGAAAAACAATCTCTATATAATCTTCATCGTCATTTAGAATTTTCAATTTTGCACATATAACGTTAAACAAGTCTCAAACCAAGTTACTGCAAAAAAAGATTATAGTAATGCTTTTATTAGCAGTGGTGCAGCTCTGTATTGTATATACTGTGTCCAGAATATCATATTTCTCATGTTTTTCAATATAACCTACCACCATATATGGACCAATAACATGATAATGTTTATTAGTATTGTCTTCAAGAGGTGGGAGACAGCTGTGTATCCGTCCTAGGATACCAATAGTCTCAACCAATAGAGACCACTAACTGAGTCCTGTCGTCATGAAAACTAAAATTAGGCTGTGGTAGCAAAAATCTGTTAGATCTATATTATTGAAATGCCCCATGATGAACCTTATATCTAGTTTTTGTTTTCTTTTTATAACTGCAAACAATATATTATAGTGAAAATACCACTTTATTGTTTATCATTTAACTTCTACTTGAGAGTTAGATGAGAAGATTGATACCACACCCATGTCTCTCCTCCAAACATGAATCTAGCACCTGGTTAGCATAGCTTAGCACAAAGGCTGGAAATGGGGAAACGGCTAACCCGTCTCTTTCCAAAGGTAATAAAATACACCAACCAGCAACCTCTATGCAAAAAAATGGAAAGTAAACATTACTATTAGCCATTTTTGGGAGGTTATATGCTGGACTATTCCTTCTTTTGTACAGATTGACCAAACAAGATATAACATGTTAATTAATGAGCTTTAGAGGTACTGGTAGACTGATTTTATCACCTTTAGACAGAGCTGGGCTAGCTATTTCCCCCGTTTCCAGGCTTTGCGCCAAGCTAAGCTAACCAGTTTCTGGCAATAGCCTTATATTTACCACACAGACATGATAGTGGCATCTGTCTTGTCATCTGACTAACTCTCCACCAGAAAGCAAATAAGAGTATTTCCCAAACTGTCAAACTATTTCTTCAAAACACTGCTTTGCCCCAACCAGCACCTCCCACCTGCCATCATGTGTCATCTAACAATGTAATGCAACAACACCACAAACTAGTGCCTGAAAAATTACATTAGATTTAAGTCAACATCTGTCTCACGGTCTCGGTTAAACATTAAAAACTAATTGAGTACATTTATAAGGAGATTTTTTTTTCTATGGTGGATACAGTATTGAAAACAATTTTAGAAAAGAAAACCAGGCAGCACACTTTTCCTGATTCATGAGGTTGTTGTCATGAACCCTTGCAAGTCTGAATCTACTTTATATTTCTGGTGCAGCTTGTTGTACAATAAACAGGATTTGCTGGCATGAATTAGACTTACCAACTCCTATTCCCAGTTTCTCTTAGGTGGTCCTACAAGAGCACTTCCAGCTCACAGTGTGTTACATGTGACCCCTTAAAAGGGTCCCTGTCATCATTAAGATAAGAGGCAGTCTCTCAAACATGCTTTAGTTCAACAAAGTGCTTCCTCTTTGGCACACTCATGTCTTTGGCACCTCCGTATAGCTTCTCCGACATACTCCTCTCCCTATCTGTTGTGCTCATATCGCTGCCCCTTGTCCTCCTAACTTTGCCTTCTGTAGGACTTTCCTTCTATCCCTCTCTCCACATTCCACGCTCTTCAGTCCAGTGAAGTCCAAATTCAATGTCATTCAGTCAGTTAGCTGAAAAATTTCAAAAAGGATTCAGGTTACAATGTCAAATCTAGTTTTTGAATATCACTGCCAGTTGAGAGATATAGTTGTTTTCAATCAGCTTGCTTCCTTCCTCTCCATAACACAGCCAGTTATCTGCCACAGCAAGTGTCAGCTATTTTAGGACGCATGCGATATTCATTCTCAATACATGTGTCACTTCCTTGAATTTATTTCCATTGCAAAACAAAAAGTGAGGGATTTTTTTTTCTTCTCACACACTGCAGTCCTTTTTTTTTTTTTTTTTTTTTTTTTTTTTTTTTTTTTTTTTTTTTGGTGTTAAACTTTTAAAGATTCCCTCAACGGCTCCCCGCTCTTCCAGAGTCTGCGTTCTATTCATTGAGGAAACCACTAAATAAACACGTCTTAAATTGCACTGGCAAATTCTAACAGTCAGTTTCTTTATTTAGTTTATATCAAGAGGAATGATATAAAGAGCCTGAAAAACAAGAGTGTGCATAAGTCAGAGAGACAGAGACAGAGAGATAGAGAGAAAAATGGTCACACACTGAGAAGTAGTTATATCTCAGGAAGGAGGTAGCGTGAGTGTGGGCTAACTTGCGAGATCTATTTTTACATCCCATTTCAGAATGAGATAGTGTCCGTCTCTCACACCCCCCGCTGTGCAGGAAGGTAATGCAGGCCTATTTAATTAGACGTTGGCAGATTGTTGAGCCAACACTGTAATCCAATAGAACATCGCACCACTATGGGGTCCTGCCTCCTCCGATGCCTCCTTGGCCTCATAATGCAGCGCAGTCAGCTCTTCGCGTTTTGTCTGCCCTTCTCTCAGCTTGTGACATCAATTTTCATTAGCCTGCATTAAAACAAGATGCATTCTTCCCACCAGTGACTCACACAGCCCACTCAACCTACTGCTCCCAGTTGAACTTGACATGGGCCCGCACTATTATACATTACCTTTCATGCTCCTGCTTATTAGCCTATAATACGACATGTGTACATGTGTGCGTGTGTTTGCGCGTGGTGCTTGTATGTATTTATCTTCCAGCCCTGGGACAGCGACTTACATGCACTCACCTAAGGAGTAAATTACCATAGCAATACAGCTGTCAATACGGCTGTATCAATGAGGGGACACAAGTGGCAGGATCAATGAAAACATCTGAATAAGATGCCCTGGATGACAGACACTCTCCTGCTTTAAAATTCTATTACATCTAAAGCACTTGACCTCTTGCTCCCATATTCTACTACCCCAAAGACTTATTAATATACAGGAGGGTACTCAGGACAGGTAAACTTTAGTTTTCATGGATAATGTAAAATGCACTAGTTTCTTATGTGGAATTTAAACAGTCATTTGATTAATGTCAACAAAGCTGGACTCAAACTAGTGATGTTGTGGCTAACGTAGTATTATATTTTAGTTATAAACATTCATAGTATCCTCTAGAGGTTACATGTGGAATGTAAATACATTAACTAAAGTAGAATTTTACATACAAAAGATGCGACCAGTTTATAAATTATGACACACTGTTATAGATAAATCTAACAAACAGAAATAGTTCAAATTAGCTCAACAAAGACCAACTACTACATTAAAATACTCCTTACAGGATCAGTCATAATAATGATACAATGATTTGGATTTGTAGTAGAATAACACCCAAAAAAGATATTTTCATGCATTATTGGTACCTTCATTTTTAATACTTAAAAAGGACATTTTACTAATAATACTTAGATACTTTTACATAAGTGACACAGTATCCTGATGATGCAGTATCTGAATACTTCCTCCACCACTGATAGAATTAATCATAGTAATAGTGGTGGTAGATTTGACCTCTTCTTCCACAAATTGCCTGTTTTGTTTTTTGTTTTTTTAGGGGTGGGAGTTGTGGGTTGTGGGATGGGGGGTTGTTGCTTTGACTAAAGAGTGACGGTAGAGATCTGACAGGAAACGAGGGGAGAGAGATGGAGGATGACAACACTTTGCGAATACCTGCTCATGGTCAGCATTTTTTTCTTTCTTTTTACAGCTGTTTTCTTCTTTCTTACTTATTCTTTATTCATGTTTCAAACAGAATAAACAATGTGATTGAGGAAAATACATATTCCAGTTGCCTGATCTCAATGAGTCGAATGAGCTTAATGCTTGTATATTTTAAGTTAAGTTGAACAGATGGGTACTACCAAATAATTCAATATTAAATGAATTTAAGAATCCGAATCTTGAGTTTCTATTTAAATGTAAATCATCAACTTTACATCATTATGTTTTCAACTTCTTTGGATGCTCCCCATAATAAACTTTGCCTGATGCCACATGTGCCAGTAGTTCAGGGAAATTTCATACATAACTAATATAATATTGTTTATGCTTACAGATTCCTTATGCAATCATCCTTAGGCAATCACAACGTATCCCTCATAAAGTTATGATGTGTTTGTATGACAAAACTAAGTAAATTCCAGCTAGCATATCCATCACAGATTTGTATGTTTTCTAACATCAGTAAGATGTATTGATTTTTGTAGTGCACATAGTTAGATTTATGGCTATGTGAAAACAACAGCTTTCTGAGTATAACATTTATAGTACACAGGTGATTGATGCTGGTACTGAAAACCAGGGGCTATTTTCCATCACATCTAAACTTTGCCTTGACCACACACGCCTGTCACAAGTTCAGAGAGCATTTGAATGCGGTTGACAGATATATAAATGGTCATAAATGGTTCCTTAGACAGAATGTTGAAAAAGCATTTAACCCCAGAATGAATGATCCTGGACCTCCCCGGATTTACCCACAATAAAAAGACACTTGAGCATCCCGATACAAATATTGGGTGATTTGTCGGCTTTTTTGTAATTTCATGACATTTTAAAATGACATTTTGTAAACTTCAGACAGCGTGAATACAATCAGTATGAGATGAGTTAGGCCTGTGTTTCCAAGAGGCTTTTTGGAATTTAAGACTCTGTGTACAAACATCTGATGATTGAAAAGCAAGTACTCGATTATACTCACACACAGATGATTGGATCTTACCAGCTTGTAAATACAGAGCGGCATGGGCCAAATGTACAACATTTACTGTGTGCCCCTCATCGCTCTCCCTCTCTCTGACTCTTTCTGGCTTAGCATTTCATTTTGGTCTCACACTCTTTCTCTCTGAGACCACAATGCACACATAAACCAACACACACAAAAAAGGCACACAAACTCACCCCCCAGTGCATCCACAATATACCAAATATCACCTTTTTTTTCTGATGGAAACAATAAAATCCCCTCTTAGCTGCTAATGCCCACAGGTCTCAACACATACACCCTTGTTATGTCTTCTTCCCAAGGCAGGGAGTTATACATTATGTTATCTCCCTAATCTGCAAACCAGCTGCAACTGGAAACGAATTAATAACAAATAAAATGCAGCCAGTACATAAAAATGTGTAGATTGCCCTGGGGCACCTAAACAGGAAACAGTGAAACAATTAGACTTCTTGTTTTGTTCTGACCTCTGTTTTGTTTTGTTCTACTTAGCTGCTGAATAGAAGGGAGCTGGAGATATAGACTTTTGTTTTTCTGTGTCTGTAATCACCATGGTTAAGCCTCCCTGGTGATAGCAGGGGTCAAATCTGCGTGAACACCCACTTTTCATCCTACAGTGAAATTAAATACAGTGTTACAGTCGAGCTCTATGAACGCTGTAATTCTCTGCTGACTGCAACCCACACCAAGTGCTGCAGTTTAGCCACCCAGGCCTGTACGGTGCACGCATGTGATAACAGGCAGCGATATGGCGTCCTAATTGCTGGCCTGAGTGCTACTGGAGGGAGTTTTCAGCAGGTTTCTTTTTCACTTTCGCTCCATTTGATGTCTTTGAAGTTGGTCTTTTATCTGCCGTTGCTCCTGATGGTTGTTGTCTTTGGTGCAGTGCTGTGTGCGTCCTGCTCTTTGAGCACTCCTAACATGTAACAAAGGCGAGCCCTTAGAGAGAGAAGAAGAGAAAGGGAGCTCTCTCACATACTTTCTCACATAAATTCATACCCGCACAAGCATGGCTACAAACGGGATATACAATCACATTTAGCGACAGCCATTCACATGCACACACAAAAAAAAAAGCCTCCGCTGTCAGTAAAAACTGCTCTGTGTGATTGTTTAACGTGCCCTAATTTGATAAAGGGCCAAGTGCGGGAAATGAGAGAGTAGTGTATTTGTCTCAGGGGTTGTAGTGGGGTAAATATAGCAACAAGACAGCACCAGTTGATATGAAGGATTCCATGGTGTGGAGTGCTGTTGTGACTCACCAGGCTTTGATGATTAGTGTGTGTGTGTGTGTGTGTGTGTGTGTGTGTGTGTGTGTGTGTGTGTGTGTGTGTGTGTGTGTGTGTGTGTAGGTGTGTGTGTAGGTGTGTGTGTTTGCTTACATGCATTTGGATTTATACATTGTCCGGTGTTGTTTTCATTCATTTGATGAAGTCAACTGTTATTGGCACCCACTCTTGACTCCTCCAACTCGGTGCACAATAATCCATAGCAAAAGAGAGATAGAAAAGTGAGAGTGTGCACAAGTTGGCGAGGCAGCGAAAGACCAGAGGAAAGCAGGGAAGGAGCGAGGGGGAAAGACAGTGAGAAGAAGCCAGAGAAAGAGAGAGCCTGTGTGCGTGGCTGGCTCCCGGCTGGCTGCGTGGGTGTGTGTGTGTGTGTGTGTGTGTGTGTGTGTGTGTGTGTGTCTTGAGAGTGTGTTGAGAGGAGGGTGAGAGCGCTGGTCGTCTCCATGTCTAATCAGGAGAACACTTGTGTGTCCCCGTCTCATTGTCTCCTGGGCCCCTCAGAGCAGAGCCCCTCTCCACTCCAGCACTACACCTCAGGACATGTTGATAACTGCCGGACCACTCCACAACGGCAAACTCGCAGCTCACACAGGAACCAAGACTGTGGACTGTTATGGTGAAGAGGTGCAGGGACGATGAGTATGAATGCACTGACTTCATTCAGGCTGACAAGTCCTTCAGGTGATTCTAAATATTACTGGAAATTGATTATCCCTTCACAAATTCACTGTTGTAGTTTCCATTAAACTATACAGGAATGTCCTTGTGGTGTACTCAATAATGAGTATTTTGACACGAGTAGTTTATAGCATTTTTAATCTCATATCACTAATATGTATTAAATCACTGTTTTCTATTCCAAACGAGGGTTTGTCATGCCTTGAGACAAAATGAGATGCCTTGGGCCCAACTTTTTTTTATGAAATAACTGAATATGTAGTAAATCGTGTCTGAACAATATAATTAATGTGACATAGCCACTCTGATGAACTCAGCCTCACCTCGTGGTCAGTACTAGTAAAAACACAACCTGTCTCACACACACACACACACACACACACAATAAAGTCTTCCTTAACGGGGACAGTCGCAGGGCATGCGCGCCGCCGACCCCGGTGTTTCTGTTCCATGGCAGGGCAGCAGTGCGCGCTCCCGACTCAGCAGTTTCCCAGTTCCGTCTCCTCCATTACTGGCTGGGCTCACAATCAATAATTCAATAGTTTTGGCGTCTAAATCCTGCCCCAAACGGCGAGATACACAAACTAGTGCAGACTCAGTGAGATCAGTATTAATTAATAGCTAAAGACATTGTGTTTTGTGTGGAAGTATCGGAAGGGTAATGCGATCTGGATTCCTATAATTACAGGCTCCCGTGTCAGGTGTTTATTAAATGTTCAATAAGAGGCGGTTAAGATGTCAGGAAATGAATCAGGCAAATTTGTAAGTCAAGTGAAGCAGGCGTTAATAAATATTTTTTTCACACAGAGTCCCTGGCTTTGTTTTAGGGCTACTTTGTGAGCTGCCTATATATTTCAATGCATAATACCAAACTTTAGGCCACAAAACATAAACAGAACATTTGCATCCCGATATGGGCAGAGGGCCAAGACGAGGAATGAGTATTCACAACTGGAATTACACTCAGTAGCATTAATCTATATTACTTTATGTCAAGATGTTAAACACTTATTTTTTAATCACAATTACTGACAATATCTTTAATGATGCTGGTACTAAAAACGCAAGTTTTGCAATTTGTTAAATTGAATCCAAGTATTATTTATAATGTAGACATTTAGGCTGTTATGTGCAAGCTGATGCGGACAAACATCAGTGGATATCGTTACATCAAAAATGCATCTTTGTTTTACAATTATCAGGCCGTTGGGGTTTGCTCATGGCTCCATCAGCAGTCCAACACAGTCGTTTCAAATCTGAAGGAGCGTGTCAGAAAAAAAACGTGTGCGTGTATTTCAAGTGCTTCAATGTTGCAAAACTTTATCTTTGAGTCACTGAACGGCCTCTGTCTCTCTTTTTTTATCCTTTATCTGCCTGTTTTTCTAGCGTGTACTGGAAATTACCAGTCCTCCACTCCAAACGCTCCATAACCAAACTATGAATAATGCATCGGTTTGGCTTTGGAGCAGCAACAGAGAGCCATGTTCCTGACTAAACGGGCCTGTCACAACTGTGACGTTATCAAAAGACCTATAGCTACAGGCATGAATTATTAAAAATCCATTGCCCTCAAATGTTTATCCGCACAAATAATAATAATAATAATAGTAATAATAGTAATAAATGCCAATTCAAATAGCCTAGTAAAAATAATGTCAACTCATTAAAGAAACTTTAGTTAATTTATTATAGGAACGAAAAACATTTTGTTTCGGTGGATTCACGTTTCACATGTGATGGAAAAAAGTAAAACAATTTCATGAATATCTTTTTTTTTTTTTTTTTTAGAAACCCGTGCCTCAGGCAAGTTCACTTTCACTGTTATAAAAACATCAAAATTACATACAGAAAGCACGTGATTTTTAATACACGGAAATAAAGTAAAATACAAAATGAACAACTTCCCCACAAGGCATTCATAAAGCCACTAAATAATAAAAATAATGCATGTTTCTTGTGTATAAACATATTTTACACGTGCCCGTACCGGTTCGCATACAGTCCTCGTGTTACTGTCGTTTGTTCGCTTGTTAACTGTGGTGTAGATGGTATTCGTGACATAACGCTCTCCTTTAAAAGGGGACAAATCACCACCTTGTAAATAATGGACACTAGATCTGGTAGATCCTGACAACGAGTTCAGCATGTAGCCTACACTTATATTATAATCTCACATTTGTGGTGTGTCGCAATAGTTTTCACCTTTACCCGAGGAGGTCCAAACAAGTTCAAATATAGGCCAAACATTCAAGTGAGAGTTGCCCTTCCTCGGAGAGGGGAGGAAAGAGGGACAGAGGGGAGAGATGAGAGAGAGAAGAAGGGGGGAGAGATGGCTCACATCACGTCATCCGTGAAGACAAACTCATGCAAACACTGCTGAGGCATTTTGAATTTAGACAAGAAACAGAAGAGGGAGAAACACCTCGAATATTGTCTTTTTTGTCTCTATTTTGTCAAAGAATTCCCGCTCTGTCCTTTCACAGAGAAAGTGTTTTTGAAATATACCGAGGCCAGCCTCTATATAGGTTCAAAATTAAATCAGAACAATAATAATATAATATTAAAACAGAACAAAACAACTGCAGAATGGTGTGTTCGCCTTGTTTGGCAAAATATCAACCGTCCCAGCTGCATCCTCCTCCTCCTCCTCCTCCTCCACCTCCTCCTCCTCTTCTTCCTCAGGGTGTCCCGTCGCCTTCCTCAGCTATGTGGCTGCAGAGAAAGACCCTGCGTGGCCTCGCTGTCCTTTTTTTCTTTTTTTTTTAACGTCCAAAAAAATCACGTCTGTGTAGGCTATGACGTCAATGTCTCTTTTTCACCGTCTTTTCTTTATCTCATAAATAGCCTATATTTTTTAAAGTTATACTCGTCGTCCTTCATTGGAAAAAGGAAACATAAATATCGTCCATGGATAAGTTTTTTTCTCACTTAGTCCTTGGATTTTTTCACTTTGTAAGCGTTTATGTTCAGTGTCACTCAGTCGCGAGGACGTGCCGGATAGTGTGTGCGCGCCTCGTGTCCGCGTGTCTCCCTGGCGTCACAGTCCCAGCGCGGCCGTGTGCTTTTTGGCCTTCAGTCTCAGGTCGGCGATGCTGGAGTTCTTGCTGGTGTTTTTGGCGGCGGCGGCGGCGGCCACAACGGAGGCGGCGGAGGCAGACTCGGCCGCGAGCGTCGCCAGGGGCAACCCGAATGGCGGCGCGGGGAACATCATGTAGGGCGCGTGCGCTGCCAGGTGAGAGTGCAGGTGGTGCTGCGCGTGGGCCACGGCGCTGTCCAGCTGCAGTTGCGCCTGCACCTGAAAGGAGAAGGGCGGCACGTTGCAATGACTATCCTACGGGACGGGACGCACGGATGGGGAGAGAAGGGGGAGAACATGCGTTAACTTTGCAGTGTGTTGTCTGAAGGGTCATTGAACTAGTGTTGACTGCTGTAGATGTTTCTCAGCTGTGAACTGTATAACTGCTATGCTATGAGGTAGGATGATGACCCAGTGGTTAAAGAGGCCATCATTCAGTCATTGAGCAGTATCACTGGGAGTGTGTTGGCTACTGCAGCGCTTCTGAATCAAAGGTCAAATTTGAGCTTTTATTTGAACATACATCAATAGCATGAAATCTAATCTCAATTCAAACTTTCATTGCCTTTGGGAATCTTGGGCCTTTGCCTACCAGATAATAAACCCAGCCCAGGCCAGTGGTGCTAAAACTGAGCACTGGAATGTAATAGGCTACAAATAATGCACATAATTTCACTATTCTGTGCAAAATCTCACCACCATACTGTGCCCCACCTTACAGATGCACAGTTGAGTACATCAAAAACAAGTCACTCCTCTCATGGGTATACCTGCATTGGACAAAACAAGTCCAAACCCTCATTTTCGTTCGCGGAGACTGATTAAAAAACATTCAGGATATCTTGGCCTTGGTTAGGCCGCAGACTATCTCTCCTACAAATGGTCCTTAAAACAACAGAGGGATCTGGCACAGTGTTTTTGTCAGTGTGGTAATAAGAGCCTAGTTACCCCCTTCATTGGAACTGGAGTCTTTGCATAGCACTTGGGCAATGCCATGTGCCAAGACAGCAGTCCGGGGATGGGTCTGGTTTTTAAGACTAGACGCTTCAAAGTAACTTGCCTGTTGGAATGGCATCCGTAAAGCCCCCACGTTGACATATGGCGCTACACGACAAGCTTCAAACTGATTCGCTGCTCCAATCAGGACTCCTGCAAAAACACACACATACACACACACACATACACACACAGATGATAGCCTCATTGTGAGGAGAATATTCAAAACCACAAAGAGCAAACGGTGGGACTGAATAACGAGCAGTGAGCAGACTGGCGGAGTAAACTTTAATAACGTCCAAGATAAACGCACACTAAAGAAATCACACTGCTTTTGATGGCATAATTAACTGGAAATGAAACCACCACCCGAATAGTAGCAGTGGATAAAGATGAAGGACGTTACACGCATTTGAGCATGTAGTTAGCCTTGTAATAGAATAGAATAGAGCAGAAATAAGCCTATAGTTTTGTCTTTGTGGAAAGCATGCACGATTAAAAAAAGCATACCTTTATGTAGCTGGTTCTCCTGCTTTCTGCATTTGGCTCTTCTATTCTGGAACCAAACCTGCAGGGACAGAAATTAATTAGAGACCTACTGATTGGCAGCTGCTTGTGAGGCCATGTGTAATTCCGCTCAAAGTGACAACAACCGCAGAAAAACAATATCCCCGAGGAGCACTGAAATATTAATGACACTGCTTAACCCCAGATTTTAATTATTGCATTTAGTCTACAACGAGGGAGAGTGAGGGGTTGGAGCAGAGAGCAGAGAAACGGTGGAGCAAAAAAAAAGGAAGTAGTAGTACATTTTCGAAAATTAAAAATCGCGTTAGGAGAAAAGAAACAGCCGTGTTGGAAATGTGCAGGACTATAATAAATAACCTTGTCAGCGTTGGTTTCATCTTTCTATAGATTCGTGTCCCCGAAGAGTTGAATGGACCCTCAGATATCGAATAGCAGCAATGCTACGGTTTTGGACATCAGAGCAAGGCGATCTGAGAGCATCTCCCTCTCATTAAATGACCGCTGAAATTAATTACCCTTATCTGCAGAAAATCCATGTCAGAGAAACGCTTAAAATGCCTCGCAGTTTTGTCTAATCACCGCCATAACACGTACTTGCACAAAAAGAAAAAGAAAAAAAAAACCCGCTTCAAAGACAGCTCACTTCTCTTTTCCTTCTGTTGAAATCGACAAGCAATTTCAGAGAAAAGCCTTGGAACACAGATTAAACGATTTATTACTATGATAATCTGCTTTGAATCTCCCACACAAAGCTCGGGCTAAATTAGTCCACAATACAACATGTCAATCTACAATCTCCCCTACATTAGGTCCATATACACGCACTGAAAGCATGATTGAAATATCATATTGATTTGGCTGTCAGCTGGCTTCATTTATTGACCACAGTATATGTCAATCGGAAGTCCTTTTGTGCACGCTTCAGGTATAATTTATTGCGATGATAAAAGCAAATGCTCTGCTGATATTGATTGAGGCAGATTTTTTTTTTTAAAAAAAGGATTCAAAATAAATGTGTGGTCTCTGCATGCAACTGGTAAAAAGAAAAAAAAAGATATTGTAATAGAGAGAAAAGAGAGAGGGAGGGAGCGCTGTTCTTGATTTGGGTAGAAAATAATACATAATTTATGCAAATCCCCGAGCTGTGCTCCTTGTTCGGGACACAATACGCCTTATTGGGGAGATTCCAGTTCAGGCCGGGAGAGCCCTGCAAAAAGCTGGCTTTAACCTATTTGTTTGGGGGTGTAGGGGGGGGGGGGGTGGGGGGGTGCGGGGGGGGTGGGGTAAGTTTGGGATGGGGATCTTTCGGGCCCGTTTTTATGATTTCTTGTTTTTTCCAGAATGACCGCGATATTTAGTATGGAGACAAATGCTCAGTCCTCCCCTGAGCCGGGGCATATGGGATAAAAAAAAGAGCCTGGAATAAGATATTATAAGGTTTTTGATATATCAGATGAGAGGAGATGTCTATATGTTCATGTGCCCCCCCCCCCCCCGATCCTTTACACAAGAACATGTCTGGCCCGCCCACCCACCCCCATCCCCTCTCACTCCCCAACACTCCCCTCCCCTGACTGGCTGAAGCCTTACTGGGTTTCTGCGCAGATGGTGTGTCCCCATGAAAAACGACAGCAGCTCTGACAAACAGGGCCTTGGTAACATACACCAAGAAACTGAAGGCAAATATTTGTAGGCTTATTTGTTTCGGTGCATTTGTACAATAACGATTACAACGGCTCTCGTGATACAAACAGGGTCTAATTGAGATCATTAACAGGAATTAAACAGTTAAAACATGCTGAGAGAAAAAATAATATCATAGTAATATTTTGATGGCGAACTATAGTCTGGTTTCCTCCTTTAAATTCCTCGTGACAACTTATTGAAACTTAAAAACATCCATGAGATTCACCTCAACTGTTTCACACATTCAGGCCTATACTCCATAGTCTAGCAAGTGTGTGTCTGTGCACGATTGTCTTCTAGGCTACATGAAAAACCTTCATGAAATAAAAATTTTATCACCAAGCTCTCCTGGAAAAATGGGAGTATGGGAGAAACATGGGAGTCATTGGAAGCATTTGTAATTAAGTTCTTCCTCTTTTATTATAATAATTATTATTATTATTGTTAATGATATTTATTTATTATTTAAGCATTTGGGTCAGGAAACAGGAAACATCTACCCACACTGCCATGATGATGATGATAATGTTGTTGATGATAATAGTGATAATTAATTTTTGATTCTGTTTCAGGGTGTGGGGGTTTTATTTTGTACTCTTAGATTGAAAATGGGGTCACTGTCTTTGAAAAAGATCTTCAATACTTCGTTTATTATTATTATTATTATTATTATTATCATTATTATTATTATTATTATCATATATATATATATATTTATATATATATATGTATTATTATTTTATTTTTTTTTCCACAGATTTTTTTATTTACAGGCTTCCTACCTGTACTCGGGCCTCCGACAGTCCTAGTCGCTGGCTAAGCTCCTCCCGCATGAAGGCGTCCGGGTAGTGGGTCTCGTCGAAGAGCCGTTCCAGCTCGTTGAGCTGCTCTAACGTGAAGTTAGTCCGACTTCTCCTCTGTTTGATTTTAGTCTGTGTCTCGTCCTCTATAGGCTTCGAGTCCTCTTTCCTTTCCTTCACGTCCGTGGTGCCTGTGAGGAAAGGGAGAGAGAGACATCAACACTATGCAGCTGGACTTTGACCTCCAGCCTATGGTCATCGTTGGCCTTCATCGTCACATAGCCTTTTAATGAAATATTCTTATATGCTTTTATTCTGAAAAATAGACCTGGTTCTCACACAAAGCACGAAACATACATCGGTTTGTTGCAGCTAAAAACATAAGATTGTTTTTAAAAAATGAACCAAACTAGGTGTGAAAATTCTGTACTTCAATAAAGGGTAGAATAACTAAAAAAAAACATGCATTAGCTACTCAGCGACTCTAGCTATTAAATAGTCGGAGCCCACATAAAGGAGCGAGAATTTTTTTTATGGACCTACACATACTGAGTTAAAGCCTTGATCATAATCATTTAGTGATGCTAAGGAGAGACAGAAAAATGAGAGAATAAAGAAAGAAAGGAAGAAAGATAGAGAGAAAGAGACATGCCCTCCCAGCCCTCAAATATCACAGAGCTATCAGACCTCGGATGTTTTGTAGAGCTACATAAAGCTCTTTAATTATTAACTGCTTATAAATATGCAACGCGGTGCCCACTGTTGGATGTCTGATACATGCTTGTCGCAGCTCCGCTTTTAACCACGCTGCCCATGACGAACAGATGTCATTTTTACAAGCCATCCAACTCTGAGATATCTTGTCCTGTGCGTTGTCACAT
The DNA here is from genome assembly GCF_002260705.1 of Seriola dumerili. Lineage (NCBI taxonomy): Eukaryota > Metazoa > Chordata > Actinopteri > Carangiformes > Carangidae > Seriola > Seriola dumerili. The sequence continues at coordinate 1,322,980 of NW_019174454.1, read as the reverse complement.
TTTGTCCAGGTTTCATAACAGACAGTGAACATGCTGCACAGGACAGCTGCTGCGCGTAAAAGTGAGTAGGAATTGGTTTATTTGAAAGCATTAAACACAAAACCAGTTATCTTAAGTGTAAAGTAGGCTATGATTTTATGCTGTCTTCAATCCTTGATTTTTTTTCCTTTATTTTCTAAATTTTTTCTTTCTTTATTTTTGCTTTATGTTATATTATATGAACAAATAATTATTGAGAGCAACCACGCACTAACAATTTTCCCACCTACTGTTACCATTTGATATTCGTAATATGATATCATCAGGTTTGTATTCAAGCCAGCTACTATCACACCTGATGTGCCTTCACACCTGAAAATAGACATCTGTGTCACACCGGGTGAAATGAAAAGACCTGATTTCCACCTCTTCATGCAGTGATCTGTATGTCAGGTGAACCATACACCTTCTTTTCGTTGAAACATTGCCACTATATATAAAATATATATAAAGAACCCTGAGACAACTGGCAACCAATATAAGGAATATAATAACTATAATGGATAAAGATAAACTATAAGGCTTTTGATCAATATGATGTCGAGTCAACTGCAGCGTTTTTTGAAACGAAGTGTCACAGTGCACCTATGTTACTTTATAAACTTGTGATATAAAAAAAATACAAGACATTGGTCTTAGGTCCAATCATCCTGTAGAAGAATGGATATTAGTTTGGCACAGGAGGCCTTGTTGTTTATCACACTGTAGTTCTGGGCTATAGGCCCTTTCTGATGCACTAAATCTTTGAATTAAAACTTTTAAAATGCACCACAGCAAGTCGTTACTAAGCTGCAAGCCTCTGATTAAAATGGAGAATATTATGAGCAATAATGTCTGGTCAACAGCACGTAAGGAGGGCACAAGGCTAACCATACTAACATGATCAAAAACAGGCGAAATGATAGTTGCAGAAAGCAGCAGTTTCCCACTCTTACAGAGCGCGATCATCCTGTAACTTACACCGACAATTACTCTACTGTGCTACTAAAATCCGCAGCTACTGTTTGGATCACAATCGTGACTCCAAATAAAGATGTTTTAAGTCTGTTTCGGAAATAAAAGCGTGGCAATGAAATCAGTATACGATGTTCGATTACTCTCTCGACTTTATCCCTCCTCTGCTAGTCCTTAAGTCCTCTAAAATCCGTGCTGATAAAGACTGTACACCATGCAGTCCTACCGTCAATGAGTTTGGGGCTCCCGGCGTCCCTGATTCTTTCCGGGCCGAGCATGTCCGTTTCTCTGCCCGGCGAGAGCGCAACGTTTCGGGTGACTGCGGCTGCCTCCTCTCGGCTCCCGGGCTCCGCGGATAAAGACTCCCTGCTCCCTGCTCGCGTCGACCCGGTCTCCAACACCTCCCTGTAGGTTATCACTTCCTTCTTCTCCTTCACTTTCTGGTCGAAAGACTTAGACACGAAAGCGGTGAGCTCTTCCATCATTGCTTTCTCTCCTCTTAAAAAAAAAAAAAAAAAAAAAAAAAAAAAAAGAAAAAAAAAATCACCACACACCACACACTCTCTCACACTCTCTCCCTTTGCTCCACGACAGCTTAAGACATCAATGGTGTGGCTCGTTTTAAAGTCGACCCCTTGAAAATGATACGAGGTGATGCTGCCAACTCTGGAAGAACGTAAAAAATATATAACGATATATCTTCTCAGCCAATTCCTCCTCCTTTGCTAGCGGAGTTGGGAACCTGCTGGTGATCCTCTATTGAAGTCACAGTATTTATACTTTGCGGCGCCTTGCCCCCTTGATCCGTGCAAATTACCTCCCCTCAGGATGCCGGGATGAGCCCCCCTTCCCCTTCACTGATATGGGAGCGAGAGAGGAGTAAAAAAAAAAAACATTAAGCAGCACCGTCGCTATTGGCCATTAATCCGAGATTGACAAGAAGGACTAATTAATTTAATTAAGCGCTCATTCGCTGCTATTGTCCTGAGTTAGTTTTTTAAACACCCGGGAGATGGTCATAGATCTCTCTCTCTCTCCCTCTTTCCCTCTCTCTCTCTGACTCTCTCTCTCTCTCTCTCTCTCCCTTTCTCTCTCTCTCTCTCTCTCTCTCTCCCTCTCTCTCTCTCTCTCTCTCTCTCTCTCTCTCTCTCTCTCTCTCTCCCTCTCTCTCTCTCTCTCTCTCTCTCTCTCTCTCTCTCTCTCTCTCACTCTCTCTCTCTCTGCAGGGGTGTGGCTTAAAAAATCGGAAAATGACAAGAGAGAGGGAAGCACATGGATGAGGAGTCCTTCCTCACTCTATCTCTGTGATCTGGGGTGGGGAATAAGACAGCGATGACATGGGGAGAGAAGAGGTAAAAGCGGACCAGCTGGGATGCCGAGAGGAGCAACAACGACTTACATAGGGAGCTTTAGAGGAAGCTCAAGTGAACATATTTGGCTTTAACCCCAGTTGCATTCACGGTTGGCTTTAGGCCTGGTGAATTTATCCAGAAGTTTTCGGCGTGGTGTTGTGCATCCAAGTTGTCGCTTTTGATTTGAAACGGAATTTCACCGTAAAATATGTATTTAAAAAAAAAAAAAAAAGTTCAGATGATAACAGAACTGCGGCGGTTTGAGGCCTAATTTTATAGTCTACCAATAATAATAAACGAAATTCTTCTTATTATTATTATTAGGCTATTATTATTCTTATTATTCTTATTATTCTTATTATTCTTATTCTTATTCTTATTCTTATTCTTATTCTTATTCTTATTCTTATTCTTATTATTATTATCTGCACATGCACAACAGTATAGGTTATTAAAATGTATGTATTTAATGAATAGACATACGCCTGATATGAAAGTTTTAGGACCCTGTGAGACAAATTATTCAATGTTTCTTCACTGTACAGCGTTGGTTTATGTTTCTAATCAGCAATTATGTATTTTAAATTGTCATCATTAGTGAGACTATATCGCTTAATATTAATTCTCAGTGGACTTTTTAAGCCATTAGGATGTTAAATAGCAGCTAAACGTTTAATTATAGTGCCTCTTGCGATGCGTTGCCATTGGGCGCACTAATTAACGCTTTCAACTGGCTGTTTCCCGCCGAAATGATTGCCTATATCTGCGAAAAAAATAAATAAACAATGGTTGACTCGCGGTGAAGGTGAAGTGAACGCCGCGGAGAGAGAGGGAGAGAGAGAGAGTGAGAGCAATTAAGTGGGAAGAGGAGGCAACATATAGCCAGACAAGTAACAGGATACAGCGGGATTTTGAAAACGTCGGGATGAATCTGATGCAAAATTAAGCGTGTTTATTGATAATCTATATAAAGACCTAATTCCACACAAGAGCTCTAACAATTCCCTTGATTAAATATTAACGATGTTTCAGCTTGAACCCTAGGCATTAATTACTATTATTTCTGCTGCATCTGAAAGCAGGGTGAATTCCTAATCGCTGTGATGAGCAGCCTCTTGTATCTATTTGCAGTGAAAACCACATTAAATTGTTTCTTATCAGCCATTCCTATGCATGATATTGATTCATTCACTTGTAAACGTTGTCAGTGTAACAGTGGTTGTTTCACCTTCAGCCCTGTTGTGTGTTATGTGAATTTCAAATAATTAATCCTCCTACTTTGCTGAAAATTGTTCGGATGCTTTGCCTGCCCTTGCAGCTCTCTGCTGTGTACATGTCGGTGTGAGACCTTAATATCTGAGAAGATGACCTCAACGAAATGATAACTGACAAGTTACAACTCACACATGCAGTTCCTTATGTTAACATTTGTAGTGTGCGTGTGGGTATTTTGAGATCAAAACGAAAGCCAAGACTGTTGATATACGCGAATAAACAGTATAAGCCTATTAATCTGGAATATTTACAACTGACTGGAGCCTGAATTCCAAAAAATTACACATATAGTCCAACATAAAAGTTAAAGCTATAAGTAAACAAGATGTATTGCTGCTTATTTAATTGATTTCGTGTTTCTAGATTTATGAAAGAGTGTCAAAGGTGGCTGCACTGGAAAAAGTGTCATCCAGAAATGTTCACATATGACAATCCTTTTCCTCTCAAATAGCCTAAATCAGTCATGCAATAGTGGAAATATAATTCTTTACCTGTAGGCTCACTGAAAATATATGTGAAGCTACTTTATTAATGGTGGCTTATATTAATTTAAAACTAAATTAGTGTGGTCTCATTCATAAAAAAACGATTTCAAGCCCTAAACACCAAATAAGAGCAGTCAGTCCATCGATTCCTCTGTGCTTGATTCTGTTGTCTCGGCTCGATCGATGCTCTCTGGTTTGACGAGTAGAGTCTTATGAGCAGTGCATGGTTGAGTTGTAGAGCTCCGCAACGATTTAAAGGTGAGGAGCGGGATTTTCATTTCAAAGCAACTTCTCAGTTTATTTGCTATATTTTGTTTTTCATGTAACGTTTACTGACTACAATGTGTTTACTGTCGAGTAGCTAGAAGGCTTCAGTCAAAACGAGAACAACAGCCAAACGTTAGTCGAGTTAGCACAGTTAGCCTGCTAGCTAGTCCGCACAGAAAACACGTTTGTTTTAAATGTACCTTCTTTATATTCACAGCATATGCGACAACAGTGACGTTACAGCTGTTGTTGTGTTTCTAAAAACACAGTTACTTCCCTACATGCAGTTTATAAGATAAGCTACTTGTTGTCTTAGCTAGCTCTACAGACAGACCTCTTTCTAGATCTCTGTTCAAAGTAGCAACAATAATAAAACATATTGTGTATGAGATATGTTAAATTGTTATGGTAGTTCACGTCGATGCTCTTGGTTTAATTGTGTAACAAGTTCAGAGAGATAGCTGCTCAGTAATCCTACTCTTGTGTGTGTGTGTGTGTGTGTGTGTGTGTGTGTGTGTGTGTGTGTGTGTGTGTGTGTGTGTGTGTGTTGCCAGCTGACAGACAGCCAGCATGGGTCGGCGCTCCTCTGACAGTGAAGATGATGGTCGAAGCAGGAGGAAGAGAAAACAGCGTCGCCGTTCATCCTCCTCTTCCTCTTCTTCATCCTCATCCTCCGGCAGCAGGGTGACTAGCAGCCGGAGTCGCAGATCCAGTCGACGGAGCCGATCTCGCTCCAGGGACAGGGACAGGGACAGGAGGTGAGGGTGCACAGCAAGCTTGTCTTTCCTAAATAGAGGTAGCAGGGATGAACCCTGAGTGGGTGACTGTCCTGTTTAAGAGTCTTAGCTAACTCTGGCACATTTACAGCAATGTTTAGCCAATAAATAAATAGGCCAATATACACATTAAAGTATCAGTATAGATCTAACAACTTTACTGCCAGTATTTTTCTGATATGCCTCTCTCACAGAGGTCATTTTGATGTGTCATAGGAAAAGCACAGATGTTACTAATGACATTCACAATAGCCCTGTTGTACTCAAGTGCCCCAATAAGTCATGACAATGTGACAGTGAACCATCATGAACAATCCCTAGACCCTGAAACTGAAGCAGTGAATATGGATTCAAGCCATTGTTTGTTTTTATTATTTACACCTGTGCCTTTCCTTCTGTGAGATGTCAAAGTGTCTTCTATGAAGTGGCATTTATGTCATCATTTTTGGCATTTGCATTATACAGAACTTAATACAGAGAAAAAAATGGGTATTGTTTTTTTTTTACTTTGGCTCCATTTGGGCAAAGGAGAGATGCCATTACTTAGTAATAACTGAGACGGCCCTGAGTAGTTTGGATTTTCTATAGTTCAGTCTTGTTGAAAACTTATTGAATTCAAGAAAAGTTTGTTTGGTTGACATGTAAACATTCTTTGAAACAAATTTTGCATTCTGATTTTAAGTTGTTTACATTTCAGTTTTGATTATGTAAGCCCAGGTAAGATTGTTGTTTTACCTCCCGTTTTTAGTTATTATCCATATAGAACAGTGAGCAGTGAAGGACCCCTGTCAGATTACAGTGAATACCGAATAAGGAGTCTGCTCAGTGGACCCAGTTTATTTTGATATTTAATAGTGACATTATGATTAAGCCTCCACGATTTTAGTTGGTCACATGATCTCTACAAAAAGAACGTGTATTGGCACTATAAGGCTAAAGGTCATTTTAGAGATTAAACATCTTGAATTCTACATGCAAAGTGAGACAGTTGGCACTATGTTAGTTTCTTATATCTCGAATAGTTCGACATTTAGGATAGATGAGGCTCATTTAGATGCCTGGTTTTGTGTCCAGTCTTTCAGAAAATAAATAAAATGGAAAAGCTTGGCATAGCTGAGACATAAAATGTTGCAAGCTCATACTACTTTTATAAGCTTCTTCTTATGTATCACATATCACAGAATCACACGTTGGTATCTAGTAGTTGCTGAGGAAGGGGGAGGCTCAGAAATAATCAGACATCTTTACAAGTGGCTAGTGGCTGGACCTGGCCTCCTCCATCCACCATCAATCCATCTACAGCTGCCACTGGCTGTGTGTGGCTGTTCAGACAAGGCCAGTTGATGGTAATTATTTATGAGACTTGGTCAAGGTCCATTACTGCTGATGGGAAGTCATTGTCTGTCTGTACTGGGTGGGGCTGGGTGGGCAGTGTAAACCCTGGGACCACAGTCCCTCATCTATTAGCCATACGTTATGATCAATTAACCAAGACCTTGTGTGTGTGTGTGTGTGTGTGTCTGTGTGTCTGTGTGTCTGTGTGTGTGTGTGTGTGTGTGTCTGTGTTGTGTGTGTGTTTGAAACTCACCCCTTTAATAGGCTCATATGAAATAGGACACTGTAGGATTTTCAACCTGCATAAGTACAAAGGGTGTAAAGAGACCTCATGTGGAAAAACAGAAGAGTACTTATGCTCTTGGCTGGTGACATCATGACCACATAATTAGTGTGTATGCGCAAAGAGAGTAATAGAGTGCATGGACATGCGCGTGAGATATTAAGTGGGTGCAAAGCAGAGAAAAAGTGTGTGTGTGAGTGAACAAGAAACATGAATTCCAACTTTCTAGGTGTATTCACGTGAAAGGCTTCTGTGTTAACCAACTTGCACTCACATGTGTTTGAGCCATTATGTTTTATTACATTACATTTGCTTCTGGCTTCTGTGAGAATTTGTGAGTTAACACCACCTTCCAAAAACTGTCAGCTCACTACTGTGTGTTTCCTCTGTGAAATGTATGAAGTGGTTCTACAAGGGCTGTGGAAGTTATTTCATAAGGCCTCGCTCATGGGATCCAGCCTTTGGAATACTAATGGATCTTTGCTGTGTTACTCTAAGTGGTACAAATATGGTTTGATAGTTCAGCCTCTGTGTTATTTGTATTGCTTTCCCTTTTCTTCTCCTCTCCTCTATCTTGCAGTGTTCCCACAGGACCAAGTGTGTTTTTTTTGTATGTGTGTGTGTGCTAAAAAGATTTGGGTATTTTTGGCTTTGGTGAAACAAAAGAAGAGATTTTAAATAATGAATATTGCTCAAACTGTTTGAATAGAGGAGGGGGGTTTCTGCATTTACATTCACCCCTATAAATACCTCCTGCTTCATGATATCAATAGAAACACGGTGTGAGCGGTGTTTGGAAAATAGACGCTACACACACACTGCTGTAGCCACATTAAAGAGCAGCAGAGCACCAAAGGGCCCCTGTGGAGGAACTGTAGGGCAGCCTGCGTGGCTCTGCTGCTCAGGGCTGTAGACGAACTTGCAAAGTAGCCATCAGTGCTACTGATAATAGATGAGGTTATTAGGGACATTAGGACATGTTTGCTCTTGAAATGACCAACAAAACAAATTAGGAATGCAGAATGCAGAATGCAGAATGCACTTTCAGATGATGATGCCTGACCTGCTGTAAACTGGTGGAAGAACAGAGAATAATAGAAAATGGTTTTTCATGGCAGGGTGGATCATAACAGTGAACTGAGGAGGGTTTGTTTTATGGATAGGAAACTAAGATAAACTATACAAAGAAGCTGAATGACCATAGTAAAATTATAATTACTAATAACAAATGTATATACAAATGTATATTCTCAGTGATTGGCAATCATTTTTTTAATTAACCACACTGGGCTTTGAGAATCTATTTACATGTTTCACTATTTTTGACTTGCCAATACCAGATAATGATTAATCGTATAAGCAAGAACCCTGCTGCATGATTGATGATTTGTTTTAAGAGTTATGCCAATAATACAATTACATTTATACATTTCTGTCTGTGTGTTTCAGGAGAAGACGACGTTCCAGCAGCAGTTCGTCCCGCAGTTCATCTCGCAGGAGGAGGAGTCGCAGTGCAGCAAGAGACAAAGGGAGGAGCCACCGCTCATACAGGTCACGCAGCCGAGACAGGAGGTAACACCGTTACACATACATACTGCACATATTCACAACTCACTGTTTACTCAAATTTGACGTTTTTTGTTGTATAGCGTTTGGACCGGCCACCAACACAAATCATTTCTTAGATACGGATTATTCAAACCACTGCAGTTTTGATTTGCTTTTTGTTCTTGTTGGTATTAACACTTTTGACAACACTTAGTTGGTTTGGTATTGTAATTTTCCTGACATAGTTTGGCTTAGATTAATCTTGGGAAAACCAAAATTTTTAATTGAATTTCATCATTTCATCTACAATAATAGCATATAATCATGATGATAGTAATAATAATGCTTCCTGAATAAATATCTATTGAACAACATTTTTAAGAATACGTTCCATTTATTCTGAGACGAAGTATATAATGCATTAAGAAAAGGAATGATGAGTGATGGCTTCATCATTTAGGAGTGACAAAAAATTCCACTTCAAACACTCATTGGGTGTTTTTATTACAAATCAGTATGTGGAATGCCATTGCAGACTTTTCTTATTAAAGAAGCAATAAGAATTTTGGAAGTTTACTGTGGCATAAACAATCACATCATTTTGTATTTATGTCTTATGTCATCAGATGTGGCCACATGGAAACTTGCATCTTAGATCTGGATTAACACTTTGCCTATGCATGTACTCATGTATCTACTATCTGTCTTACTGTGTGAGTATTAATGAAACAGAGACCCGCAGAGACAGCAGGTCATATGCAACACCAGTCCAATCTCTTCTGGCAGCAGCTCTCCTTTCACTCATTAATGCAATTAAAACATCATTACCCATACATACTGTGTTGAATTATGATTATTATCGCTGTAGTTGACTCGTTTTTTTTTTCTTTTTTTCTTTGTCTTTTTAGCAAGGGACTAACTTATTCATGCAAGACTAATGTGTACACACCTGCACCACACTTCTCACACACACCCATGCACACACACAGCCATAGTCAATCGTGTATCCCTTTCAGAAACATAAAGGCAAAGTCTCTGTGTGTGGTGGTCCATGTCATTAGCATAGCTAATCTGGTGCTAATGAACCAGTAAACTGTGCTGTTTTTAAATCCCTCACACACACATGGACACGCAGACACATAGAAACGTGCACGGACGCACAATTGAAGAAAAGGTTGTCATAATATATGCGTGAGCAAGGCCCTTTGTTTACTTGTGTATGGCTGCGGGGGAGAGCAGAGATCATTTTAATCACAAAGAAAAAAGAGTTTTAATATCTTCATTACAGAGGTGACAGGATGAAGGGACGATGCAACAGAGATGTTTTGACACAAGTGTGGTTGATGGTTCCATGAAAAGACACCACACTTCAACTACTACAATCTGGTGTTCACAGAACATTTTGTGGCTTCAGAACAAGCAACAAATTTCAGTGTTGCACTGAAACAATTTATTGAGAGAAATTGGCCCAACAGTTTTCACACATTCTCTCTCTCTACTCTCTGCGGTACAGTGGCAGTCACTCACAGCGGCAGTGGTGATTAAAACATCAGTCGAAAATGGCATTACTGGTGTGGGTGCGAGATGAAAGGTGGAGGGGATTTGGGAGATTTAGAACTACAGTCGATGACATCGGTGTTTACAAACAATGCACTGTGATTAGGAGGGTTGCGTTGTGTAATCGGCTTAGCGGTAAGCGAGGAGCAGGTGGGTTGGGCTGGCGTTGGTGGTGGAGGGTTTGTGTGGGTGCGTGGTGGGGTGTTACGAGGTGGAGGCGGTGTTGGAGGTGGGGATGTGTGAAATGATGACATTGATGATAAATTTATGCCGTTATGTGATGGCAGCTGCAATTTGTGTCTGCAAAACTTTGTTGGTGGCGACCACATGTGCACTCCTGTTTCAGCCTTAGAACAATCCAGTGGAAATTTTGTGGTGTCATCTAATAAATGGAGCTAGAGCTGAAACGATTGGTCAATTAATGGATTAGAAAAATAATGTGCAACAATTTTAATATTTGATGAATAATTTCAGTCAATTCTTTAGTAAAAATGCAAAACGTTTTACTTGTTCCGGCTTCTCAAATGTGAAGATTTGCAGCTTTTACTAAATTTCTTTGGGTCTCAGGATCTTGAGACACGGTATTTGAAGACATCACCTCAAACTCTGGAAATTAGGATGGACATTTTTCTCACAATTTTGTGATATTTTATAGACCAAATGATTAATTTATTTATAAAGAAAATAATTGACAGATTTGTTGATGATAAACAAAATTTGCTAGTTGACGCACCAAATTGGACTAATTAAGAGAACTCATGTGACTATCCTGCATTCTCTATTTATTAGTTTTCTGCAGCACTAGGAAAACATTTTAGTCTTATAATCTTATAATCTTGCACTGTACAATTCAGTAGTGGGACACTGCATATTCTACACCCGCTGGAGTTGTGGAATGAAAGTAGGTTGGTGTGTACTGCACACAGGTGCCCTGACTGCCATTAGTCAGTGGTGTGTGTGTGTGTGTGTGTGTGTGTGTGTGTGTGTGTGTGTGTGTGTGTGTGTGTGTGTGTGTGTGTGTATATGTGTGTGTGTGTATATATGTGTGTGTGTCTGGATGAGGTTGCCTGAGCTGGCTGAGAGGCTGGCTGATGGATCAGAGGAGGATTGAGTGGACAGGACCTCATGATTGATACGCAGATAGGATATGAGGTGCTGCCTGCCACCCCCACCCCGGCCACACCAACCCGGCACCACCTTCAGAATAAGAAAGAGAGAAGAGAGACCGAGTGCACCGACCACAGAGAAGAAGGAGAGAGGGGACGAGAAGTTAGAAGAGAATGGAAAAGTCTGGAGAGAATAAGTTGAGTCAGTGCAGGAGAGAGAGTGGAGAAGATCCTAAAGGAGGAAAATGAACAGGAAAGACAAAAGGGAGCGTCGGTACAGAGAACAGGCTTGAGAGAGGGATAATATTCAGAAGAAATGAGAATAATAACGTCTGCATCAGAATATTGCAGGGGAGAAGATTAGGACCATAGTGGGGCTGTCGTGGGTTGAAGGGGGGGAATATTATTACCTTCTTTTCAGTCTCTCATGTATAAATAAAAAATAAAGAGATACATGAAATAAGAATAATGCTCTATCATGTGTTTACCATCTATCGTTGCTTCCTCCCTCTCTCCTCTCTTTCTCCTTTTTTTCCTGCCCTCAATCAGAGGAGGGCCAGGTCCCCCAGAGGCAGTCAATCTTGCCCTGAAATGTAAAACAGACAAGAGGAGCAGATTACCTATTTGCCATTAATGTTTATTCTCTTTGATGTGAGCAGGCATATCAGGCTGTGTGTGTGTGTGTGTATGTGTGTCTGTCTGTGTGTATGTGTATGTGTGTGTGTGTGTGCATGTGCATGTGCGCATGCATGCGAGCCTGCCTGCCTGCACACCAGCAACCGAGCATGTGTGAGGGTGATTGAGCGTATGCATGTATGTGCAAATTTGCGTGAATGCATGTTCATGGAGGGTGTGTGTGTGTCTGTGTCACGGCCTAGTCCACTGGGGGAGAGGTGAGTGGATCATGGTGGCAGCAGCTTACAGTGATCTGATGTGTACCCAGTCCAACAAAGACGACACGGCCTCTCATCACAGTCGGATCACAGGCACGTCTTTAGGTGAGCTCGGCGGTGCGGTGTAGTGCTGGGCTTTTATCGGCGGCCACAGCAGGGGTTAAATGTGTGTGGCTCAGTCAGTCATTCTGTCAGTCCTTCATTGACTTTACAGTTAGCTTTTGAGGCACCGTTGGAAGACACGGAGGACTAGCAAGTGTGACAATTCCACCACTTGACCCGTCAAAGAGAAGCTGAGGATTTTCATTTATTGTTAGGTATTCATACATGCATGCACACATAAGTGAGCATATACTTCAGGTTACACACAAACGCTTACATTTTCCTCATTAATATTTCAGGGATGTGTTGAGTTAGCAGGGCAGAGTGCTAGCGTCAGGGTTTAGCCCTGTTAACACTGGAGCGGCTTCATCACTGGGATGCTGTCATGACTCTAAGGAGAGTGAGACCTCTAATTATCTGTCTTTCACCCCAGAGGAGATAGATAGCAAGCTAAACACACCACCCAACATGCTAGGATAGCCGACCAGAGTCTGGATTGTCTCAGCCACCCTGGAGCCACAGAGGCCTGGATGAGTCCAGAACTGGTGCTTAGTTAGAGCTAGAGGGGAAAGGACTGTAGGTGGTACATGGTTTTAGCCTAGACAGTCGATATAAAAAAAAATGTGGTTATGGTCAAGTACAAACTGAAATTGCCACATTTCTTTTGTGTAGTCAGTTTTTATTCATAAGGACTCATTGCAACGGATGGTTTTTATGAATAGGTTACCAGATGTACCTGATTGTTGTTGGGGTGTTTGAACTTGTGGCCGGGGCTCCTGCTTTAAAGGATTAGATTTACATTTTAGGGCAGTTTTTTTGCTGGCCAGGAAATGGTTTACCACATACCTTCCCATAACACTGCAACTTATTGTTTTTACATGTGCTTTTTTTCACAGATTTAACATGTGAGATACAATGTTTTAATTAGTGAACTGCCAGTGCCAGGCTAGCCGTTTCCTCTCTGTTTCCAGTCTTTATGCTAAATTAAGCTATTTGGCTGCCAGCGGTAGCTTCATATTTACTATACAGACATCAGAGTGGTATCAGTCTTTTCTAGTAGTCATTATCAGGAAAGGACTAAGTGTATTTCCCAAAATGTCAAACTATACCTTTAAGGGTGACATGAAACATAGGATGTAATAATAATGATAATGAGACACTTTAGTGATCCCCTTTAGGGACATTCTCCTGACTCCTTCAGAGAGGTCAGAGGTCAGGGTTGAGTAAAGATCAGGGCCCAGAGCACCCAGATTCAGTGCTTGGTCAGGGATATTTAAGCAGGTACAATGCCTTGTACATCAGTAGTTGACCTAGAGTCTTCTGGCTGTGAGACAGTCCTCTAACCACTTTGCCACCCTGCCATGTCTTTCTGGCTGCTAGACCCGAGTAATCTGGATGTTATACTTCCACAACATGAGCTCTGCTTTCTGGACTGGAGATCACAGAAGGACTGCAGGCGTGTCTGTCTGTGTGTGTGTGTGTGTGTGTGTGTGTGTGTGTGTGTCTGTGTCTGTGTCTGTGTGTCTGTGTCTGTGTGTCTGTGTGTGTCTGTGTGTGTCTGTGTGTGTGTGTCTGTGTGTGTGTGTGTCTGTGTGTGTGGAGGATTGAGCAATGGCCTGGTATTTATTTCACACAGCAATTTTCCCCCGTATGAGATGAGGTGTCGTACATCTGCTAGATAGCTTTTCCTGCCTAGCACTGACACGGAGCGCGCGCAAGGTCATCCAGGCAGCTTGGGAACGGGGAGGGCTGAGGTGAGGAACTATAGGGAGGAGAGGAAAGGTTTTAGAAGGGGAGGGAAGGAAGGTGGGGTAGTTGAGTGCAAGACAGAGGTGGGGTGAGGAAAATCAGAAAGTTTATTGTGGGTGAGCAGTGTGGCCGCACAGCTTTTCACTGCACCTGGATTAGCAATTCCCCTGTCAGGTGGCAGGGTGGGAAACATATATTAATTCACAAAGTTTAGAGTATGTGTGTGTGTGATGTAGCAGGTGGTTTAGGGTGTCGCTGGCTTCATAAGGGAAACAGCCCTGAGTGTGTTTTGAGGACATGACAAGTGGAATCTGGTGTTCTCAACAGAGTGGTGAGATGTTGCCATGATGAGGGAACCATAAGGCATGAATTGTTGTGCTGATGGATAGGAAATAAGATGAAGAAGAATGTGAACAACCCCTAAATCATTTTTCTTGAGGTAGCAGTATCTCACTTAGTATTATTACAGTTATGCATTTAAGAGCGGGCTCCTGGCTGCTTTTCATGTATCTGTCTGTTATTCCATGGTCTCTACACATCTTTTCTTCTCCCCCTTTCCACAGGATGACATCTAGCTCTTTCTTCCTTCTTCCCCTATTACCGGACTTGCTAAGTGTTGATTTAAACTGAAAGATGACCTGGTTTAGTTTGCCTGCGTCTTCTCTACTCCATAAAAATCAACATGCTTCCAGTCGCGAGATCTGAACGTGTTTGTTGTTGTTGTTGTTTCTCTCTTTTCCCCCCCCCCCCCTCTCTCTCTCTCACTCTGTCTCTCTCTCTGTCTTACTCTCTTTCTCTGTGTTGTCTTTTTTATTTATCTGCTGTAAAGGCCAGTCAAGCGCTGCTCGGCTTTGTTGTCAGAAACCTTTATTTACCAAAGGGAGGAATAAGTGACTGACACAGACAGCCTCTTTCATCCCCGCCTCGCCGCAAGCAGTGTTCCCCTCTAACGCCAGAGGAACCCCCCCCTCCCCTCCTCTCTCACCCCTCACTTCTGCCAAGCTGGCCTCCCCCCACAACCCCACTACACTGCACCCCTCCATCCTGCAGGCTCACAACACACTAGTCCACTCCCCTGGGTAGCACACACCCAATACACACACGCAGAATTCACCTCACAAAAGGCATCGCACCAGTCCTCTCACATAGACGATCAAATGAGGGAGTAAGTCCGATGGTCCCAAACAAAGACTAGTTTAACATCAAAGAGTTGTCCCTTTTCTCTTTTTATCCATCTGTTAAACAAACTGGGAGTAATGACACATAAAGCCTGTTACGTTACAACACTGGCTTGAAAGGCAGTTTTTGTATTTTTAATTT
Organism: Seriola dumerili; assembly: GCF_002260705.1. Taxonomy (NCBI): domain Eukaryota; kingdom Metazoa; phylum Chordata; class Actinopteri; order Carangiformes; family Carangidae; genus Seriola; species Seriola dumerili. The sequence goes on along the minus strand of NW_019174454.1, from coordinate 1,307,939 downwards.
TGTGTGAAGGAGGAATCTTTCGGGCATCAGTCATCAGTCAGTGGTGACAAGTCACTGATTTGTGTTAAAATCACAAAGTGAATGTGAAAAGACCATTCACACTCAAGAGGTTGAGATGAGATAAAACATATCATCCTCATTAATATGGTTGTAAAGTGAGGTAATATTGTACTTACCATAATTCTGAAATTTTGTAATTAAGCTGAATTTGATAATATATGGAAAGCATTATTACTATACCAGTTACAATAACAGCACTATTACAAAGAGGATTTTCACTGAAGGTGTACGAAGTCGGTCTCACTGCTGTATAATTTGTCTGGTTAACCTACCTAGCAGGTTGTTGAATGCATATACTGTAGCCCCTTATCACGATAAAGATGCAAAGAATTTTCAGTGTCTGATAACAAGTAACAGCTTTTCTTAACAAGTCATTTGATTTTTATTATTTTCTCTTGTTCACATTTTTGAATGTGGAGGTGGGAAGATAAATCCAGTTTTCTGTGAAAAGGTCCTTAAACTGTGGTACTATTAGTATCTGATATGTTTGTAAAATAGACAAATTAGAAGAAAGTTTCTTTAAAGTTTTTTTTTTTTTTAAATCTTTTCTTTCTTTTTCTGTTCTTCATAATATCTTTTGTCTAACTGCTATTTAAACTAATTTACTGGATACATTTGTGTAGAAGTAGCATTTAATATACTCATTCATCAAAAAGGGTTACAGGACAAAGGTCATAATTACAAATAAATGTCACAGATAGTATAATGATAATTTATTTCAGATGCAATGAACATAATTCTTATCCAGAGCTCCAGTGAATTTCAAGATGCATGATTCAGGTTTTTCTCAAAACTGTAAATAAAATTATAAATCCTTATTAGAGGATAAATACATCAAGTTTATATAGGTTTTGGAATATAACAAAAGTTCACCCAAAAAAAAAAAAAAATCATAAATGTTTTGAAGTTTAAAGCTCTGATCATTGGGAGTGCTGACTAATTTTCCTTTTTGAAAGCTGTGTGAATAAACGCAAACATTTGTGATTAATTTAAGTATCATAGAAACCAGATGACTTACTTTATATCTGTTTACCAAAGACAAAATTTGGCTGTTTGATGACTGAAACCCAATACAAATGTGACACTCCCACTTTTATTTCTTTGGTAGAGAAACACTTGCACTGTTTTGCAAATAAAACCTCTGTAATGCCAAAGACTAATGTCATGTAATCAGCCCTCATTGTGTTCACTTTATGACAGAGAAAAGCATCATCCGTCTGGCCAGACCAAGAGAAAGAGGGAGACAGAAACGCTTTTAGCTCTGGCATAGGAAAATGAACACCAAATGTATCTCTCTCTCTCTCTCTTTCCTTCCTGCCTTCTCTCTGTCTCTCTTTCCTATTTAAGCTTCTTGAAGTTCTTCCAAATTGGGTTTTAAATGCCAATTAGGAGGTTGAATGTAGTAAAATAAAAGCAAATGCAGGCAGGATGGCCTCACCTTCTGGCTGGTTAGGCTTCAGAGAGAGCCGAGCCGGACCTTTGGCTCCCAGCGAGGCTTTGAGAGAAATATCCTGCCTAATGAACACATTAATTATAACCATAACTATTTATAAGATGATAATTAGAAACGAAGGGAGGTAAACTGGGCTTTTCCTGCAATTAATGGAGGATTAATTACGGGAGCTAATGAAGTGGATTTTTGAAACGCGTGGAGGTGAAGTACAGAGATGTGCAGCTCGCTTTGTGATCACTGGCATAATTATTTTCTCCAGCGCCAAAGCGTTTGAGGCCCTGGTCCTCGCCGGCTCAGGCCGGCTAATAAGCATCATTGCATCGTTATATATGCACTTAAAAAGACTTGCCACTGAAATGACTGTCTAATTATTTCTAATTGGCAGGCCCTGTGTGTTGTCATTGAGCTGTTTGGAGCCGCAGCGGAGCCCTGGGTCTAATAACGCTCTGGGCGGAGAAGCACGGGGAGAGAGAGAGAGAGAGATAGAGAGACAGTGACACATAGAGAGAGAGCGAGAGTAAAGAGGAGGGGGCTCTACCAGTTGCCTGCTGCTTATAGCCGGACCTGCACATTGTCCCCCTGTGCCACTGGCCCAGCAGGACAGCAGGTCCGAGAATAACGCCAGGTGCACTCAGAGGTCACCTTGCCAAGTAGCCGATTAGCAAAGTTTTATTTTATCTGTGCTTATTTTCCCCCTTTAATTAACAGCTTCTGCTCTTAATTTATGCACAGATAAACGCCACCGTCTGTCCACATTTCTTCTTTTCACTCTTAAACATACTACACACACACACACACACACACACACACACACACACACACACACACACACACACACACACACATTCAGAGGGAGGGAGGGAAGTATGTGTATGTGCTGTGTGTGATTCAGTGGCCAGGTTTTGAGCCAGTCCATAGAGACCCGTGCTAAGAGAGCATGCATGGACAAACCTCAGTCAGCCACGTTTACCTTGTACTCTAGTTATGCCCTAGCTCAAACCATATGGATACCATCATTCTCTGGGACTCAGTGGAGGACTCGTGTGTAGACATATATAGTTTGTCCCTACCATAGTCACCGTAATATTCAGAAGTAGTGTTGATTTTTTTTTTTTTTTTTTTTAGCACACATATATCATCATGTTTTTTAGTAAAAGCAAATATGTGCATGTCTTCAGTAGATTTACATTTTCATTACATTATCTGAGGCATTGATCTCCATGTCCATGTTTGAGTGTGTGTGTGTTAGAGAGTGTTTGAATGATGGCCTAGGATTATGTGTGTGAGCACCTCACTTAACTCGTCCTAAGCAGAGCCATGTGCGTTGTCCTGCCAAAAAAAAACCCCTCTGTCATTCCTCCTCTACCCCCCCGGACAACTTGAGAGCAAATTGCCAGCTAATGGAACCACTGCCTGCACTTGTCAGTTCACTTTGGACAAGCAAAGGAGCCACACAAACACACACCCTGACGCACACTCACACAAGCATGTGGTTTCACTCACACGTTTAGTAATTTATTTGTGGAAAAAGAAGAGAAAAATGAGAGCGAGGGAGAATGGCAGAGAAATGAAACAAGGATCATGTGCGTCTTGACTGAAACCTTGACAGTCTTTTTGAAAGTAATGAAACACTTTCTCAGCATGCGCATTAGGTTTTCTATTTGAAATTTGTCTTCCTTTTTCACTCTGTCTATCCATTTGGGTTTTGGCAGAGTCGTGGACATGAGGAGGAAGTGGAGAGAGATGGATCGCCCAAAGGATACGTGGCCAACTGTCGTATGATTGGCTGAACAAAGAGCAGATCACTTCTGTGACTGGTTGAACAGAGAACTCGGTGTTGTGATTTTGGCTTCAAATCAAAGCAGGAAAAATGTAATTATTTTAAATGCAGTCAACAATTTTGTTGGGAGTGGAAGTTTGCCAGATTTCTATGTAAACTCAGTTGGATATTGATGCTCAGTAAAAATGAGATAACAGAGTGTGCTCTCTGTCTCTCATGCGCTACTGCAGATGTGTAATGAATGACATTTATGCCATCACTGTAACATGTGGCATCATTTGGATCCAGCCTCCAACAGTATACAGCAAATCAGTCTTTTGACTCTTTCATTTGAATGTTACTATCTTTAGGCATTTTAGTAAAGATTGAAAATGACATAGAACAGAAAAATGTCAAGATATAAGACAGACGTAGATGTAGGAAAGATAAAAAAAATAATAAAAAATTACAAATTAAAACAAAAGACCATGCCTACATCGCCATTTCACTCACTACAGAGCTTTAGAAAGGAATTTGGAATATCGTCCCACTTCTCTGAGAGTGGATCTCTGTGTTGTCTGTATAGTTCTGTACTGTCTAAAAAAGTGATTCTCTCCAGTCACACGGGTCTGTGTCTCTACACAGAAATCACCCTGTCCACTACCTGCAATTAGTTAAAAAAAAAAAAAAAACAATATAACATTTGCCTTCTGTGTAGGCTCCTTCTCATTCTGTGCGTGGACATGTAGACTACGAAAAGTGACATGTATTGGAGGGGAGAGCCTTTTTTTTTTTCCAGAGGGTGGAGTGTTTTCTCTTTCTGTTCATTTCTTGATCTCTCTTTCTGTGTTCATCTGTCTCTCTCTCCTCGTCCTTGTTCATTCTTGACAGCGGTTCATAAAAAAAAAAAAAAAAAAAAAGATTTTTAGAAACTTCTTTATGAGACAAGTCTCTCCTCTGTCATAAGACAACTTTATGTTATTCCACTGAAGAGGGGAAACTAATAGTGCTATGTTTTTTACAGGGCGCTATTCCAGTTGTGTCTTGGGTGTTTAATTAAGTGTAGTTTCCCTTTAGTAGTGGAATGTGTGTCTGCTTTCTGTCGGCCCGTTCCTCGGTGCCTTTTACAGTCCACCCACATGGTTTGTCTCAGCGTTTATGATTTTTCTTATACCGGAGTTGTGAGGTTCCTAAATCACTTAAGCACACAGGGCCGAGCAGTCCACATTTAAACAATAAAAGGCTGTTATGCTAAGGGCCCTCAGATCTCCTACCACTTCATAAATACATGCGTATAAAAGGCAGAAAAATACATCTTCCCTGACCAGAGAGAGAGGGAGAGCGAGCGTCTGAGAGCACACCTGCTAATTGGAGCCAGCTTGATGTGAAGCACGGCTGTCTGCTCTGTCTTCCCAATCGTTTTTTTTTCTTTTCTTTTTCATTCTCTCCCCTTTTTTTGTTACCCTGGTTGTTCTTGACTTAAAAACCTTTATGTTATCGCTTCTTCTCCCTGCATAGCCTCCTGCTGTCCTTCAACTATTGTCCTCACTCCCGCTTTTTCTTCTACTCTTCCTCTGTCCTCCAACTTTTTCTACCTCCCGGCTCTCCACTCACTTACACGTGGAGGCAATGACAACCAAAACAACTCTCTCCTAACTCGGTCTAACTAATTGTTCCGGGCCATGATGGATGGAAGGAGGGGAAAAGTGGGTTTCAATTGTGTGAGTAGCTGTGAGCGAGTTGGCAAGTTAGCACCTAGTCTCAATGTGACCTCCACTTGACCTTGTGTCGGGGCTGAGTGGCTGAGCCAGGGCCCCCCCCCCCCCCCCCCAGCTCCAGCTGCTAATGGGTGTCATGTCGAGCTGCGGCTGCACAGAGGTCAAAGGTCGCGGGTGCACACCAGACGGCCAAGTTTAGGATTGCGATGAGGTGGCTGAGTGACACTGGGCATATGTGCCAATGAAGACGCTGGGTAATCAGCACATGCACAATGATGCGCACACACACACACCGCCATGCGCATATACACGCATGCACACACATTGTGCAGCAGAAAGTTGTCTTTTCCCTCATCGTTGGCTGGCTGTTGTAGGTTCATATAGATCTGAGGGGTCTTTGAAGGCCTTTGAACTCTGCTAAATGGCTTGACCTTGTGGCTCGTGGCTGTGGCTGTAACTCTGTGTGTGTGTGTGTGTGTGTGTTTGGGTGCGTATAGGGGGGTAAGTGAGTGGGTGGCCTGCATGGGGTCTCATTTCTGCTTCACGGCATAGCAGGGCATTGCAGACGTTTGTGTTGACGACGGCTAAATTAAAAGCAAACTGAAGATTATGACATATCTAAACATTGCTTTTATGAAGCAGAGGGGGGACGAAGAAAAAACATTTCTGTGAATATTTCATGCTCTGTCTTTGCTGTGTTAATTGTGCTCACAATCAGCTACTTTGCAGTGATTCCTCGTGTGTTATTTAGTGTGTATGTATATTTATGTTTCTGTGTGGGTGTGACTGAGTCTGTGTGTGTTTGTGCGTGTGCGTGTGTGTACTGTGAACCGAGGGAACAGATAATGTGGCTGCTTGGAAGGAGAAAGCAGCTTGGGAAATGATTTCAACAGCTCTCATAATTAGAGGAATATCATAAATTAAACTTGTGTCTGCCGTTGCGTTTGAAGAGCACTCAAAAGTAATAAATTCTGGATGGTTAACATATTTGCATTCCATTCAGCAGGCAGCGTCAGGCAGGAACAGCTGTTTTCCACGTCTTTTGGCAGCAGGAAATGCACATTGCTCACTCAAGGTGCTTTTAGACACATTGAAATGGCAGAAAAAAGAAAAGTGACTTTTAACTTGAACATGAAGCTGCTGCTGTGTGCTCTGTCACTGGAAATAACTCGGCAGGGAACAGCGCATTAATGAAGTTCTTCAAATATGGATCTTCTTACTTTCAATAGGCCTGTTTCTTTTTCAATCTGTCTGTTGCTTGGAAAAGTCGATCGGCAAGCTTTTTTGTAGTGTGTGTGTGTGTGTTTGTGTGCGTCGTGTTGTAGATACAAAGAATAAATACCAACGATTTGAAACGAATTTTACGGTTTCAAAATGCCTCCTTAGTGGTGACAAAGACACTTTATCTAGAACAAGTTGAGAAGAAAACCGCTGTAATTTTGCATCATATTTTTTAGGCCAAATTTTTTTTTTATAAAGGTAAAATGTGTCACAACATACTATAAATGAAGCATTGTGGTGCCCCAGCCTACAAATCATATTCTTTACATGTAATAAAACATGCTTATTCAGTACAGTCCCCAGAAAAAAAAAAAATCACATCATGATTTTTATATTTTTTTCGGTGAAAAGTAAATGCAAAAATTTCCCACTGAAATCGTGACTCACATCGCAATCTCAATATCTGCCAAGAAAATCCCAATATGATTTCTTTTGCAGACCATTCAGCCCCTCACCATCTCTGTCCAGTCTGTTCAACATTACGCCATTAATATTGTTTAAATGCATGTTTTGATTCTAGTCACAATTAATAATTTTTGAATCTTGAACCACTTCTGGAAAAGTCTCCTGTTCACTGGCTTTTGTTGCCCTTTTTTCCGAATTTTCTATAAAGGATTTCTCTCTCCGATCTTTCTAAAAAGCAGACACCTTTTTTTTTTTTTTTTAACCATATCTTAAGCTTAATGGGAGTCTACCTTTGTACTTGCTTGTGGAATCTGACTATCTCATCACTTTACAAATATTAATGAATGATAAGGATAGCGCACCTATGGCATAGATGCAACAAAATCATTTTTTGTTATCTTTGTTAAAATGATAAAATACTCAGATTTTAATAGCAATTATATGAGTAGATAGTCATTTATAATACACTGTGATGTAGAAGGTAGGGGCACAGTGGATGACAGGGAAGCTAACTGAAAGAAATGGAGCAGGACATCAGCTCTCTACATTGACACGGTTACATAGTCAAAAAGATGGTAAGATGCAAAACTTTTAGTTAAATAATTCCAGTTTAACATCCTGCTTACATTATTATGAACAGTTATTTTTATTTACCATAAACACAATATCTAGCTAGAAATGGAGATAGACGTTTTAGAACATAATAATACCACTATATGTCTAGGTCCCATGATAATTCCTCTCTAGCTTTTAGTGTATTGTCGGTAAGAACGACTGGTCAGACAGGGGTCACTGTCGCCAGCATCCACTGAAATGCGATAGGGTTAAGGTTACACGGCCATTAATCATTGCTGCGCCACACTGGCCTAATGGACAGGGACGCTGCTCGGGGCATCACTGAGAACATCACTTGTGTTCTCAGCAGTTATGTTGGTGTTTCCTGCCTTGGGATAAATACAAGATGAACTTTGTTTTGTCTTCCTACAGACGATGGTGGTTGGGGAAATGAAGAAACAATATGAATGTGTGTCTCTGCTGCTCAAATAGGGGCAAGATAGGGTTAAAGAAAAAGTGAGGATGATTGGTCTGTTTGTGTGTTTGTGTGTTTGTGTGTGTGTGTGTGTGTCAGACTGGTGTGTGGGTGTGTGGGTGTGTGGGTGTGGGTGTGTGTGGGTGTTCATGTGTTCCCCGTCCTGACACTGCGAAGTATGAATAATGATTTAACTGGGGTCAGATTCCATTGGAGACGTTCACCTGTATCTGACACTAGTGGTATTGCGTAGCGGCCATTAATGTCCAATTTTCAATGAAAACAGAAATAGAATACAGACTGATAAGGGTAACACCATCCAGCTTCACACCCGACCACATAATTACCCCAATGGGCTGTGGTGAGGGATCATATCCTGGCGCGCACTGGGGGGTCAGCGGCGATAAGCTTCAGCCCAGCTCCCAACATGCAGCATAATTACTCTATTGATAATTCACCAGGAAAATGGTGCCAGCCAATTGCAGGGCTCCGATTTAATGGATTGGACAGCGAAACGAGGGAGGAATGGAGGAAGGAGGCTGTGAGGGGGCAGAGCGCGTGTGTGTGTGTGTGTGGGGGGGGGGGGGGGGGGGGGGGGGGGGGGGGGGGGGGGGGGGGGGGGGGGGGGGGGGGGGGGGGGGGGGGGGGGGGGGGGGGGGGGGGGGGGGGGGGGGGGGGGGGGGGGGGGGGGGGGGGGGGGGGGGGGGGGGGGGGGGGGGGGGGGGGGGGGTTGTACGTGGGAGCAACCTGCAAGGGCCTTTTATTAGAAATGAAAATATGTTTAGGCCATAGGGGGACCCATTTTCCCTGGAGATAATAAGGCCAATAAAATGTAAAGCAGGGGAAGGGCTTGGCATGGGGTCCAACTGTGGCTGTTTATCTGTGTGTGTCCTGCATTAGCCCATTTATCCCCAGCCTCAAATTAGCTAATCATTCTCCAAGGGGAAGGACTTGGTCAGGAAATTGACATTTAGCAGCATAGGCTCACTCTATTAACTACAGTAAATTTAATTTGCTGCACACCCCAGAAGTGGGCTGTTTTCTTTGCCATCAGAGGGAGAAAGGGAGAGGGAGACAGAGACAGAGAAACAGAGAGAGAGAGAGAGAGAGAGAGATTGTGTTTATTGCATCTGCTGCTTCTGGCCACAATTTGCTTGGCTGTAAATATAAGACTTAGACTTGGAACTCTGCAACTCTGTTGTATTTCCCCTCATATACTGTTGATTACAAACATACGCAGGCATTGTCAACACATAGATTCACTCATTCCATGGTCTGTTTGGGCCATTGATGGATTATCTCGCCTGGAGACTCCAAACCCCAAAAATGCCAATGTTTTTCTATCACTCTTCTCCATTAGCTGCGATTCTCTGACGAGGCTAATCGTAGCTCCAGTAAACACTGTATTAAACATGCTAAATCAAATGTCCTGTGACTGATGACTGCTTTCACCTCTGCCTCTGAATCAGATGTTTCATGATAATTATTTCTGATTATCACTCCAGGGTGGCTGCTTTAGTGTCTGTTCTGCAGAATGCAATGAGACAGGATTTACTGTGGGAAAAAGATACTAAAGAGCAACCGCTGTAGCTGCTTGGATACTATTAGTATTACTGAAACTAGAGGTGCAACGATTAGTCGATCATTAGAAAATAAATCTGCAGCTCTTTAGATACGTCATAAACATTTAAGTGATTTTTAAGCAAAAAAACATTCTCAAATGTAAAAATGAGCTTTTTTCTTCATCCTCTGTGGGAGTCAGTTCAGGATCTTTGCATTGTTTTTGTTTGCTGAATGAGGTTTCTCCAAAAGTAATAATAATAGTTGGTCAATTATTCAATAATGCAAATAATGGATAGTTGCAGCTCTAATTGTAACACTTCATTGGAAAAATATATGAAGTGAACGTGGAATTCAACTTTATTAGTTGAAATTGATTTATATGCATTACAGTATGTGCTAAATATATGGTGATCTTTTAAAGATATTGATCTTTGTTCAACTTTTGCGTATTGAGTAAGTTTACCATCACTCCAGGCTATACTTCAATGTTCCTGAAAAACTGAACTTTAAATAGTGTTTTTTGTTTTTTTTTTTCAAAGAGAGATTTTCTTTAGCAGAGACCTTGAAATAGCACAGCTGACTCTCTCCAGAGATCAGGATCGCCCGAGCCTAATTGATTGCAACAGTTGTCAGAGTGTTGTCTGTTAGGATGGTGACAGGCGTCTGAAGAAAATGATTAGTTTTCTGTCGGGAGAGAGACAGCTCTGGATGTCCCAAACTGCAAACTAATAAAGGGGGGAAAGCAATAAAGCTCGTGGACAGCAGGTTTGACTGTTTTTATAGACAAATCAATAAAATGATAGATGATGGAAAATAACGGCATCTTAGCTGCCGATTTCTACTGGGGTTTCAAATCATGGTTCTTCACACACACGCATACACACACACGTGGATATACACACAACATGCAAGCTCACACATACACTCACACTTGAGCAGAATATGTCAAAGCGTCGTCCCTGCATTAATAGAGGAATGTGCAGTGTCACATGAATAAGTGATTATATTTTGGTATTTGTTTCTTTGCCTGTATGGCACCATATCAAGATGTTAGTTACACTTTCAATTCTCCATTTTCTGGTTTTTAAATGATGTGTGTGTAACTGTGTGTGTGTGTGTATGTTTATGTTTGTGTGTCATAACTAACAGAGTAAATCTCACACTGTAAATCTTTTTGAGACCAGAGGGCCAGTGTCAGGATCAATACTGAGGACAGACCTTCCTCAGAGCCCACCTCTAATTGGCTCCATTTCTACAGTGTGTGTGTGTGTGTGTGTGTGTGTGTGTGTGTGTGTGTGTGTCGTGGTGTATGTGGTTGTATATAACAGTATTCTTATTGCAATCCTATGAAGGATGAATTTATCTACTCCAGGAAAATTTGATCCCTGTGAGTTTTGTGACAGATGTGAAGGTTCACTGTTTCTATGTATTAATGTAAAGCTTCTTATTGAAGCTGGTCTCGCATCGTGTTTCAGAGATGGTTTAGATTCCGGTTCTACCCATTAACTCTTGTTTCCAAATCTTGTTTATAAGTATTTATTATATGTAATATTATGTCATTTGCATATAAACAAAAAACTAAGTATGTTGAAAACAAAGAACACTTACATTTTCAGCAGATTTAGGCAGCCAAAAAGGGTATAAGGTAGAATAAAGAAAGGAATAAATGTTTTCTCTTTTATGCAACACTTTTTCACATTAGCTTGTTCTTGTGTATTGTGACTATTTTACAATACAACCATACAGGGAGAAATCCATCATAGAAGAGCCATAGATTTTCTTAAAAAGCAATTAACTGAATCACCTGAACTAGAATGCATCACCAAGCTGTGTTTTACTCAGTGGGAACTTAATCCATTGCTCCTGCTATTCCTATTTCTGTTTCCTATCACTGTTGCCACACACATGCCTTAACTGACAACTGCATGCAACAGTCTCAGCCACATTTTCAGGACGTGACCAAAAGGTATTCTGCGAAATACCGGCAATCTTTAACTGTAGGAGACAAGGCAGAAAAGGAGAAAGTAGATACAAGAGACTTAGACCAGGTGGATGGTATTTATCTCTGCTCTTTTGTGTTGCCACTTCTTCAGTGGTTTATTAGCTGTACTTGTAATGTCGTATTACATGTCATATCTTTCAGGTCTCACTCTCGCCACCGACGGTCTCGCAGTAGAAGTGGCAGCCGCGGCCGGCGAGGAAGCCACAGCCGCAAAAAGAGCCGCAGCCACAGTCGCCGAAGGAGCCGCAGCCACAGCAGAGAGCGGGACCGGAGCCGGCGCAAGGGCCGCGACCGGGAGAAGGAGAAAGAGAAGGAGAGGGACAGAGGAAGAGACAGAGACAAGGACAGAGAGAAGGACAAGAGTAAAGACAAGGCAGACAAGAAGGGGTAAGTGATGAATTGCTCTGTACATGGAAGCGTACACGCACAGGTAGACACAAACAAGCGCTGGGTCGGCCCAGCTCAATCTAAACTGCTGCCTCCACAGGAGAGCAGAATATTTTGGTCAGTATAATACAGGCTTAAATATGGAGCTCAGTCTCAGCTCCTCCGTCTGTCCATCCATCACTGAATCCTTCCATCCATCAATCCATCAGTCCCTTTCTTCCTCTGTTTCCCCCTGCAATCAACCATTGGGCTGCACCGGACTTGTAATGTGATATAATTCCCTCTTGCAAGAGGAGACGTCATGTTGATAAAAGAATAGATGGTAGGTAGGAGTGCTGCATAGGTTCAATTTTTAGAGAATGTTTTGGTCGCCAGATGATGTCTGATGTCTTTAACTCTGCTTTTCACCCTCTGGACCCAGCTACAATAAGTCTAGAAACATAACAAGATCATATGCATCTCCAGTGTCATTGGTGCTCATGCCTGGGAAAAAAGCAATAAATGAGAACTCCTTATTAAGGTGAGAAAAGTTGGCAAATGACATCTTCACTTGCAAGCTTGTGTCTTCTAAAGGCTGTAATACACACAAGGAATAGGTTTGGTGTTGTGCATCCTTTAGCAGTAGTGAACTCCAGTAGAGTTCTCCTAACTGCCTTAGAGGCCTCTCTTTGCCGCAACCACAATAGCACCCTCAATCTCTCCTCAGCGATTCATGCTCTAATGTGATAGGAGGCGACTGTAATATGACTGGTACCCAGTTGTTGTCTGTCATATTGAATGGCACAGATGTGTGTATCAAGCTATGTATCCCATGAGTGATGCAGACCAGCTGCTCTGCAACACATCTATTTAAGAGACTTTGGTCCCTCTGGTAAACTGTATCTAAACTCACGGTGTAGGCTGTGTTGGCCCAAGTTATTCAACACATAACTTTATAATTAAGTGCATAGATTTAAACGTGCATGTTATACAGGTCAAGTTGTGAATTTTTAAAATGTATACACATCCAAATCTTAATTCAGGTAGCGACTAAGATGATCTTTGGTTTTTCAAACAAAGTAATACTTGAATCATGTTGAAATAAACTTTTGACCGCATATAAACTTGTCAGGGAGACAGCGGTAAATGGAAAGCTTCGAAAAAAAAATGCCTCAAAGTGTTTTCTCCGAACAGAAATATGCAGTAATAGCCAAATGGCAATTTATGATTTTATGACCGTTTGATCTGCCTGAAAAGGATCTTCATTCCTCAGATGTATTCATGATGCAACATTGCAATCAGATGATGAAAATCATCTCTGTAGCAATGGTCATAATAGACAAAAACGCAGTATATCTTCAGAACATTTAAAAAAAAATGAAAACCTTTGCTTGTGCCCCACCGTCAAACTGTCACAGAACTTGAACAACTTTTTCTCATTAAGTGAAGTGAATGCTAATTGTTGAGAAAATGAATCTGTGACAATGAATCTGGAGATAAGTCAAAAAATGGATTCTTGTTTATTTAGAATTACACCATGTGGAAATATAAATAGTTTTTAAAATAACAATTCAAAGTTTTGGTGCATTTGTTTGCTGAAAAGATCGAACAGTTTTGTTGTGATAACAAAAAGGCTCATCTTCTAATGTAATTTCCATATATACAACACTAGTTTTTGAGTCCTTTTGGAGACTATTGATCCTCACCAAAAACCCTAGGGCTCAAGATTTCTCTTTGTGAGCAGAACATGGAGATTTGCTTTTAAAGGAAAAGTGCTCCATTTATTTGAAGCTATTACATATTGCCTTTCTTAGATCCGTATCAGGAAAACAAATAAAGCTAACAGTGAAATGTAAGGCCAGCAGACTATATCTATTTTCATATTAAGGCTTCAATATCCTTCAGCATTGATAGGAATCTCGTCCTTTATCTCTGACCCCGCTTTAGCTTGTCTGTGTGCAGGTGTGTGTGCTCATATACGTAGTAAGTTTGTTGATTTGTGTGTGTGTGCGTGTATGCATTTCCACCTGTGGCAGCATTATTATATTGCAAACTGTCTATCCTTCTATCTGGCCTTCCAAATTACTTAAACCTGTGGAGGTATGGTGTTGGAATAATTTTGACTAAACCATGTTGTGCTGACCTGCCATGGCGTATACCTACAGTATATATGTATATCTATAGAGACAATCCCTGCTTTGGTTTTCTTACGTTTGGGTATTAAAGGCACTTGAAGTCACAATTAAACAGCAGTTCTAAGCTTCTTGCTTCTGTAATTCACAATTTATCAGTTGGAGAAAGAAATACAGCGGGTGGATTGTTCAGAAATGTATACTTGTTTTGGTGCTTTGTATTTTAACATGAAATTTACATTTACTGGAACAGTATTGGGTAATCACTAAGAATACACACAAAAATGCTCTCCAGTAGCAAGGATGAAAGTAATGTGATTATTCTATAAAAATACACCACATTCCAATTTGTGGCGTTTCATTTTGAACTTATATATAGCTTGTGACATGATTATAATAAGGTAATATGATAATAAGTAAAATTTTCCATTTTATTTTTATTCAAATTATCCCTACCACCACACTTCCAGTGAAACAATTAACATTCAAATTAGGCTGGTCTGTCTATGGACCTTGGTATTATGTTGTCACTGTCCAAAAGCCGCCTGACATGGATGTTCCTCCCCAGATCCTGCCACAGGAGTTTAGGTGCCTAACAAGTTCTGCTTTAGTAGAAGAAAGGCAGAAGCAGCGAGATGTTTCAGGAATATGTAAAACAAGGCTTTCTGCAGTATATCCTGTCTATGACAAGCCACTTCTTTTTCCTCCGTCTCTTCCATTCTTCTTCTTCTTCTCTTAATGGTGATGGGGGTAGGGTCTTTACGGAAGCCCCTGATCCTCACTGCTTTCATACAAACACACACACATACACATACACACACTGTAACACTCCAACCTCATTTACATCCAGGTTCTTGCTGGGTGGTGGGAGAGGAGGGAAGCAGCGCAATGTTGATGGCGGGGCGGGGTGGAGAAGAGGCTGAGAAGCTTTATAGTGTCTGTCAGGATGAAAGAGGGGCCCCTCAGAGCAGCACCCTGACACTGACTCTGTGTGTGCGCGCGTGTGTGGTGTTGTCGTCATTAAACATTTAACACTCCTCTAGTATGACAGCAGGCAACTTGGTGCTCCAGCGGCATGTTTTCATGCAAAATTTATTGAAAAAGACGAGCTGTTGTTAAGAGATCTTGTTGCCTTTCACCAGTGGCAAAGGGTAAGTGGGTGATTGTGGGGTTCTTCGTGTGTGTGTGTGTGTGTGTGTGAGTGAGTGTGAGTGTGAGTGTGTGTTTACCCAGACTAGTGTACAGGGTCAGTAGGTCAGCTTTGCTCTGTGTAATCCTCTGGCTTTGTATTTAAAGAGAGAACCTAAGAGCTTCCTTTAAGTATTTAACCAGAGCTAAAACTGTTTGTTTGTTTCTTTGTGTTTTTCTTTTCAATTGACAATTTTCTCAACAAGCAGGCTTCCCTGTGTTTTGTGTATTGTTATATATTCAGCACTGAGTTAAATATACTTGTGGATTCTCAACCTTTTTTTGTCTGATGTGCTCCCACAGCCCAATCCAGCATGCTCAAGTACTCCTTCATCAACACCCCCCCTCATGCTCCAAGAGTGTTTGTTTAAATTGATACTAACCTCAACTTTATTTAACACTATTAATTGTATAAAACAGGATATGGTTATAGTATTTTTTCACACAAGACGTAATGATCTTGGAACTGATTTTTTTCTCTTCATCCATTTATCCTTTAGTTTTCAGTATATATTTTGACTTCTCTGTGTACTTGCTTTCCAGTTTTCATGCATTCTTAGCACATTGTGTTAAGGTGCTACAGCTGACCCTTGTTGGTGGGAAACTGAGACATGCAAGCAGTTCATTGGTTATTGTGTCAGTAAATATAATAAAAATCAGCCAGACACCAGTTTGTAATTGTAGTATCAATATTTTCCTCCTAAACACAAATATGTTGATCTTTGGAACCAAATCATAATTTTTCTTTCATATAATCTTTCCATGTACCCCCCCGGGATTTACCATGGACAAATTGCAAATAGGCGCTCAGAAACTGATTAACATTAATGAATACACATGGACATAACTTAGCTTTGATTCTCAACCTGCATACAAGTGGACCCGATACTTTCCATCTTTCGTGTACTTTCCTGTTTCCCTAGAAGAGAGCAGGAGGAACAAACAATGTGTTGTGTTATCAAGTGTTCATCTGCCCCCAGGCACACAACTGACAGAAGTATAATTTGGATGTAACATCGCTCTTCACCTGATGTTCCGACCCAATTCCCACCTGTAATTAATGAGCAGAAACGTAGAATCTACATTTGACAGATGGCTCTTTCTCCACAGAAAGTGACAGGTTTTTAAAATATCTTTAATTACAAGTCAGTGTTTTAAAAGGTTTTGGCATCATTAATTGCTGCAGTGGTTCAGGCTTTCATCAGGCTTAAAGGAATTTAGTTAGGGTAAGGATAAGGTACAGTCAGGGCTCAGTTTTCTTTTTGGTTCGCTCATAATGTTAATGCACAAATACAGCACAGGTATGCATATTCTCACTCTTTTCCCTTCCCCTTCCATGTCCGTCACCCTCCTCAAACCCGATTCCTTCGTCAAAGAATTTGTCTGCGTTCAACAGAAGTCTTCACCCTTTCCTTTGGGTGGTGTCGACCTCTTTGTAACCAATCACTGAGGTAGTGGGAGAACGTGGGCTGGCTGCTGTACTCCACATCCTCAATCAGAGAGGTCTGTCCAATTAGGCTGAACTCCTTGTCTGTGCCAGGTCACGGGAGGAGTGTTGGTCCATCTGACTCAATTTCATGTCATTTGAGTGGGAAATGGGCCGAGGCTGGGCAGCGGCGGCACAGAGAGCAGAGTGGAGACCTCATGGCAGCAGAGAGCTTTCTTTTCCCTGTGCATGTAAAACTGAAGTTGGTATAATGAGCTTAGGGTTAAAGAAATGAAATGACTGCCTACCTCTTTTGATGTCTTTGTCTATGAAAGAATCATTTAGGAGTTTTTTTTTTTTTCCTGCTAGCGAGGGGCAGCACTTCAACAGCATCCATTGTTCACGCTTGTAAAACAGCTTATCTTATGAGGGTGGAGTCTACTCATGAAGCATGCTTTCCTGACATTTCTGTGTGAAGAGTCATTCCCGCCAACCTGCCCATTCCCATCCCTTTTTGTGAATGTGATTGTTTAGTAATTCCTCTCATTACTATGTTTTCCCCTGACCAGCTAAACAGAACTCAGCCTCACCACAGGGGTCCCGGCAGGACCCGCAGGCCTCGGCTTGGCTAGCTGTGCTCCATCGCTCAGCCTTAACCTCTAGAAGCCTAGACGCTGTGAGGCAGAGAAAAAATAAAACAAGACCCTAGACACAAGCACACACACATTCACACTCACTGCTGTTGATTTTCTCTCCCTCCTTGCCTCACTCTGAGGAAATGATTGTCTGCTTCTTTGCCTCTGTTGAACATCTATCAGCTCATTAGTGTTGGTAATACACAGAGAAAGTAAGTGTGTTTGTGTGTGTGCTTGCGCGTATGTAGCCCCTGCCTGCGGCATCCTCATAGCCTGTTGGGAGTGTGTGTATGGGTGGTGTGGATGGGACCACTGGCTGCTGCTGGTGTGTGTGTGTGTGTGTGTGTGTGTCTGTGTCTGTGTGTGTGTCTGTGTGTGTGTCTGTGTCTATGTGTGTGTGTTTGTCTGCACTCTTGCAGGACTCTAGGCTGTGTCTGGCTCTGGGAGCGGGTCTGGGGAGGTAAGAGAGACTTCAAACACCGTCCTCGGAAGGTTAGGATACACTCACATTGACTTAAATCAATGAGCTGTAAGTGTGTGTTTTATTTGTGTGTGCATCAAGGGGGGTAGCCTAGTGGCCAAGAGCAAGACGAGACATCGGTGAAGCTGAAGAGGAGTAGTTGTGCATGCGTGTGTGTGTCTGTATAGTTTGGGTGGGGGCTGGGTGGTTGGTTGAAGGGTGGGTGAAATAGGAGTGATGCCTACATGCAAAGGGTGGACAGCACACACTCATACACACACTCACACAAGATCCCAGTGGACAAACACATGCACACACAGAGTGGTGCAGCTGTAGTGTTTCTTGGCCCATGGCTGTATGTAGTCATTAGCTGCTTTTTTTCCATGCAGATAATGAGCATAGATTTGATAGAAAACATATAAACTTTATCTTCACAAGATGGATACACACACACACACACACACAAGACAGATGAATATCCTGTTAAGATCTCTTTGGTGAAACCTGCTTTTGCCGTCGGACAGAATGGGTTAATGTCTGTCATCTGGCCTGGCTCCATCACCCTGGGTTTTTCTAATATGAATATAATTATATTTTAAAGTCGCAGTAGAATTATTATGGGATTGCTGTAATCTTAAAGAATGCTTATGCAACTTCAGCTGCAGACCATACATTTTGCATCCATGTTTATTTCAGCACTCAGTGAAACAACTCCCAGTAATGTGAATGGATTTTTTGCAGTGACCAGTCTGCCACTCTGTGTGGGTGATTTCTAGTGGCTCTAAAGGGCAAGATTTGCTGCAAAATGGACTTGGACACAAACAACGGACTTACACAAGTATCTGTATGGGGGTCAGCATATGCCAATGTGCTCACACACACGCTGTGCAGAAGATGGATATGGTCTATGGACATGATAGTTTGAGCTTTACCTTGGGAAAGCAGGCAAGGTGTGAAGGTCTGGGATCTCAAGGAGATGAAGTAGGGTTTTTCTGGTTACAAGACATGCAAAAAAATAATAAAGAACTAAATGGAGAAAAAGGCCAACACTTCCCTCAGTCATTGACAGTATCTTAATTAAACCCTGAATGATGAAAGACTCATTCGAGAACAGGAAATCCCGGCAAGTGGAGAAACACAAGCAGAATCTGACACATAATCCAGCTCATAATTCAAGGTTTGTTAGAGATTTAACAGCAGTTGCAGGCAGTGAAGACTGTTAGTCCTGAAAGGGATTGGCCTTATTCCACTGCTATCATCAAGTAGAAAATAACAAAAGGTGATCATACATGCTGGGAAATTCACAGAGGAATTTGAATTGTGTTTGGCCAAGGATGTTATAAGAAAACTTTAAAATTCTATATAGGAGTATTTTGTGTCACTGACATATTTGAGTTTCCCTTCAGACATGTATAAATTACGTAAAAATACTCTGCTATGATTAATATTTTGTTGGTTTTCATGGTTTTCCCATATAAAAAGTGGAAAAAAAACTGGAGGCATATATATGCTTACGTCCTCAATGAGAAATTCTAGGCCACCGCTGCTTGCGGTAGGTTGACCTGTGAAAGAGCAGTGTGTATAGTGGGAAGATAGTTGGCAGAGGACAGATTCAGCCTTACATGTTTTAGCCTCAATCAGACCCAAACTCATATGAGGAGTCTGTTGTGACCAAAATCTGTGACTGGCAGATGTGTCATACAGTGAGTGTAGTAAGCATATTTTATTTGTGTCCTTTAATGTTAGGTTGTAACTGGCAGTGGCTGACACAGTGCTTATTCCACTCATGATATGTCTTGTTTTATATTAAAAACACCATATGGACATTAACAAGGTTAAAAACTTGATTTTTGTCAGAGGGAGTCTTTAATAAATCAAGAGATGCTGAAGAGCAGCTGAAAAGAAGCAGAAAGCTTTTTTGTTGTCTTGACAGTCAGTTACTGTAGGAAATATTGTCTGTGCCTGAGAATGACCTTTGTCTCTGTTCTGTGTGCATATTTTGTGTGTGTGTGTGTGTGTGTGTGTGTAGAGAGAGAGAGAGAGAGAGAGAAATCTGGCCACTTTTAATCGCAGGAGAGACACCCGAGTGAGCGATAGAGAGCTGTGACAATCCACTTAGTGCGCTCTGTAATCTGTTTAACCATTTAGTGAGTTGTTAAAGGAGTATGCAAACACTCACTCACATAAGAAGAAAAAAACACACACACACACACACACACTAGACACTCTGCAGACTTCAGTGGTGCACAGGACAGTCTGCCTCCTTACCCGGGTAGCGATTCGGTTGTGTTGTGTTTGTCTGTGTGTGTTGATGTGTTTGAGAGCTGCTGTAGGCACTGAGAGAAGCCAGGCCTGGAGCGTGATGACAGAGACCAGACCCGGCCAAATAGAAGATCCCCCCCAATCCAATTACCCTGTTCCTCTCTTTTATTCTCTCCTCTCCTCTCCTCTTCTCTCCTCTCCTCTTCTCACCTCTTTTTACGGCCCTGTCTTAGCAGGAGCTACTGATGGCAGTTCTGGCTGCTGTTGAAGTGGCTGGCTGCTCTACTTTATGGATCAGAAGAGGATGCAGGAAGGATTATAAGCAGCAGGTTATGAGCAGCAAACATGACAGGCCAGCTCCGATTTAGGAGGGTTATGTAAATGTGCTTGTCGACAAAATATGTTTTTCTGCTCTCAGTATTTTCCTCTCTCACTGAAAAAGCCGGGTAGTTTGGTTTGGAGGAAGCAGAGTGGTGTTGAAGGCAGTGAGGGGAGCTAAAAGAGAAGATTGTTATGGAGAATGATGTGTAAAAGAGACACACCATTAATGTTTAATTTTCTCCAGACTCCAGTGCTTATTCATCTGCACCAGGGGCAAGGAAAGGTGTTGACTGAAGTCTTTATAAGAAAGGCTGAGAGTGAGAATACATTATAGAGAAAGAGATGTTCTTTTTAGTTGGAGACGGCAGAAAAAAGTAACATAGAGAACAGACAGACAGACAGACAGACAGACAGACAGAAGAGCAGAGAAGTGTTCTCAGTTAGCAGAGAGCACTTTTCGTCATACATTTGACCTCTGCTGCTCTGAGTCAGAAATACGGCTCTGCAGGTTTTGCTTAATGGCATTGATCATTACAAGAATACCTCCTTCAGACCGGGGAAAGGGCATTCCAGACATACAGTTAAGTACCATGACTCAGTCATGGAAGTAAATATTGCCTGAGAGGAGCATATAATAATTGTTCTCCACGGAGGTCTCAGAGCGGCAGCCATTTTCACAGTATTTTCTTTCACACAGAAGGGAGCTGAAACAATAGAGTTATGAGTGCAGTTACCAATCACATGCCTGTGCATGCTTGATCGTCATGACCGAAGTACTTATTTGTGTCACTGATGGACTCTGCGGTCTCACACTGCTCATATTGAACATTGAGTAGCCACAGGAAAGTTATGAAGCTATGAAGTCTCCCTCCCTCCCTTCCTACCCGTTTAGTCTGCCACTTTTTCAGCAGAAGTTTAGATCTCTGGGCCGATGTTTAATTCATTTGTACTAATGTCTCGCTCACTCTTGCTCTCCTTCACTCTCATGTGCTCTGTCTTGCTCTCTCGCCAGCCTAGTCCCTGTGGTTCTCTAATAGAGTTATTTTACCTCGTGTCTCACTCATTCTCCCTGGCACACACACACACACACACACACACACACACACACACACACACACACACACACTCACTCACTCACTCCCTCACTCACTCTCTCACTCACTCACTCACTCAC
>NW_019174454.1:1210821-1286610 GCF_002260705.1 Seriola dumerili | reverse complement strand
CTCTCTCTCTCTGCTGACTCTTTTCTGCTGTCTACTTTTTGCCAGTAGGACATATACAGTCTTATTTTGTATAAGATATGTCAGCTCTACTTGAGGGTGTTACAGTTAAAGTCTCAGAATAAAACTTTTTAAAATTTTAGGACATTGATAAGTCATAATATGGCAAATGTCCTCATCTATGTAAAACAAAAATGTCAGTAACATATTTTTTTGTTATCTTTTAATTATTTTTTGTTTGGAATCATTAATTAAAGAAAAAATTGTGTTACAATAACATAAGGTCAAGTTTTGCTGAAAGTCGATAAATGATAATATTGCATTAGCTCCAGCTGTAGTATCATTTTTGGTTTTCACTATGATGCCATTCTTTTCTCAGATCATACTGTATGTTTTTCTCTGCTATCAGTGAATTCTTGAGACACATTTTCTTTGGGAATAGATAAAACAACTCTTATAAGATGCAGTTCATGTGCCACCACCAACTCTTTCATTTTGTTTCTAAGTCATGCCTTACACTAACAGGTTTTTATTCTTTCCTCTCAGTATCTTGATATCATTCAGCCTTTCTGTTTTTCTTTTAAATTTGTTTTTGTTTGTTTTTTTATGTACCCATGCCTCTTTGTTTCTACTGCTTTCTATGCCCAGATCTGACGGCATGGAAACTATGTACAGTTGTGTATACATATCTTGGGCACTGCTCTCTAATCAGCAGAGTGAAATAATTCACTTCTTTTTCTCCGTGTACACAGTCATCCACGCAGACCGATTGAAATCTGTCAGTGCTGAGCTCTGTGGAAAATGTTTTTAGGGTAAACGGTAGAGTCTTTCAGAAAATGAAAAAGAGCACAAATCATCTTGTTAAACTTTCAAACACATATTAATCACAATGACTAATGCTGCTGGAGCCAATGTTATGGCACGCATGTTTTTGCAGGAATACATATGACACAATTACTGTATGCTGAGTGCATTTAAGAGGAGCCGTTTCTATGTGGTCATACTGTATGTTGGCATCTCTGATGTATAGAGTGTGCATGAGTGCATTAAGTAGTACTTTTCTCTACAAAACCCCTTTGTTCATTAAGCGAAAAAGCCAAATTTCTCAAGAGTTAAATATTGTCTAAACAAAAAAGACATACAAGAAATCTGCCTGATAAAATGGTCTGAAACGGACATAATTTAGATTTGAATCTGCATTTCTTTGGCGACAGAGTAAGAAACCAGATTAAGAATATAACCAGACATTCAATGTGTGTTAAATAGTTTTTGGTATTTCTGACACATTTTGGTCTACACCTGACCCTGTTGTTGTTGAGGTGATGGTGTTAGATCCCGGTCTTCAGAGTAGGATTTTGTTTGCATGGTGTCGACCACTCTGTCCCAGGCACCTGTATGTGCATGTTATTCTTTACTCTGTTCGTTTGGTTATTTGTTTTAGTGTGAGACTTGGGTTAACTTGTCTTTGTATCACTTTTCCTTGAAGTCTACAGACACACATGCACTCACACGCACGTGCACATACACACACACACACACACACACACACACACACACACACACACACACACACAGAGAGTCCTGATATCTCTCCCTGTAGGCCAGACTGCAGAGCGCTTGGGGCCATGTTGTTTTGTCTTCTGACGGACAGACAGAAAGAGAGAAAGAAGAGAGACTTACCCTGGCCAGTGATTACGCCTGTTTGACACCACAGACGTGGAGGTGTGTGTGTGTGTGTGTGTGTGGGTGGGGGGGTCGGGGGGGGTTGGGGTATGGTGGTGGTGGTGGGGTGGGGGTTCAGTGCATGAAGAGAAGTGAAAAAGGCACTGTAGAAAACGGTGTGTCAATGATATGAATAACAATGTACGCGGTGTGTCTCCCTGGACCCTGATAACCTGCAGACCAGAGCCCAGTCCCTGTGACAGGCTGGCCTTTGTGGCCACTTTATCCCGCCTGTACACTTGTAACGGGAGCCGGGATAATCGCACCTAATCTAATTAAGGCTAAAGAGGGCCATGACTGAGGCTGGCCAGAAGCAGACTGGGCACATACACACGCACGTGCACGCACACACACATCAACAATCACGGCTCAGCAGCAAAATCCTGTTTGCATCAGAAAAATAAGGTTGTCATATTGATTATGCAGATGAGGGACTAACGGCGGTTAACTGCCTCTCGGCCAGCCGGCTACAGCTGACACAGGCTAAAGAGAGGGATACAGAGAGAGGAAGAAAGGATTAGAACAGGTTTAGCTCTCTGTTTTCTTTCTACCATTTTCCTTGTACTACTTTTAGGTTTAGAACAACATTGTCCTCACTGCTACTTTCTCACTTGGTAAGGTTGAGGCTGATGGTGTGTAATGGGAGTATTTGGAAAAGGAAGACCTTTAATATTCAGTTAACTTGTTGAAGTTGAAGTCCCCTAAAATCATCCTTTGTATCAAATGAAATAGCTTTAAAAAAAAAAAAAGCTTCATGTTCAGCTGTAATTTAAATACAGGAATGACGCTGAGACACTTACAAATAAGAAAACAAGACAAAAAAACACAGATTCATATGTGCTGTTAACAAATCAATAAGAGAAAAGAAAGTCAGAAATGATAAATCAAAAATTCTCAGTGCTTTGGTTATGCTGCAACTAAGAATTATATTCATCATTGAACAGTCAGTAGATTTTTTTTTTTTTTTTTTAATCTCTGTCAAAAAAATATGTTGACTTTGGGCTCTCTCAAGTTCTGAGAGTCTTAATATGCCTTGTTTCGTCCAAGTAAGTGTCCAACACTCAAACTCAACGGTTAAAAACTTATAATTAAAATCATATATGAGACAAAAAAGCAGTAAATCCTCATGTTTGATGACCTGGAACTTGACCTTTTTTCATTATTTAACAACTTAAATGATTAACTGACTTATTTTTACCTTGGTGCAGTTGCATGTAAGAACATGTTGTGACTACATGGCTGTTAATAACCTGTCTGTGTGCACAAATGCGTGGGTGCCTGTATATGTGTACACACTTGTCTTCAGGTGTGTGTGTGTGTGTGAGTGTGTGTGTGTGTGTGTGTGTGTGTGTATTGTGTGAGCAGCCAGCCGGCAGCCAGATTGCTATTTCCCCCCCTCTGCCCCTATAGAAAGGCCTGGGTATTCTCTGGATGAGGGTGTGATGTACAATTGAAGGGCAGGATTGAAACTGATTACCTTGTTAACTCCTGGCACCCACTGGCAGCTTGAAATAGACCTGAGCGCCAGGGCCTGATTTGCAAATGAATTACCTCTCGCCCGGCCCTCCCCTTCCCCTCCCCTCCATTCCCCCGTCTTCCTCCATCCCTCTCGTTCTTTTTCTGTTTTTTTGTCCATTCGGTGCCAAGATCATCTTTTTATATTGTGCCATGACAGATGCTGCGCCGGGCTGCCATTGTTCCCCATCAGTTTTTCTGGGGCCGCGAGGAGAGCCAAAAGATTTCCACATGTGATTTTAACACAAGCGTCCCCCCTGCCGTATAGCCCAGTGCTTTATTCTTTGTGTACCAGTACTGCAATCTACAGAGTTTTGGAGCAGGCGGAAATGTTGGGGAGTGTCATTGTCTCGGTCTCAATAATGGAGAGGTATTTCTCTGATTAGGAAAGGTTCTAATTGGGAGGTATGAAAAGGACCGCTGGCTATTGAAGAAACCGCGGGGAAATTGATTGCTCTCCATGTCTCCCTTTTGCTTTTTCTCTCTCTGTCTTTGTCCCGCTCTCCCTCTATGTAACACACTAAAAAGAAGTCAATTTTCTTTAAAACTTGGCCGCAGGATTTAATTCCCTTCAGCACCAAGTTGGTGTGTGTATAGGCTGAGAAGAGGGAGATTTGGGCAGTCCTTCGGGAGACACGCTCGGTTTATGATGTTTTATGTGTGTTTGAATACACGTATGAGTGTCTGTGTGCTGCTTTGGATTTTCCTGACTCAAAATGAGTTGAACATGGTTCCTCAACCATGACCTACGGATGCTTGATTTTATATTTTTGTTTAGTTCGTTTTTTTTTTTTTTCATTTTCAGAATGAGACTAATAACGTATTTTTGTTGGCGTGGTTTCAATCTAGTGAGAGAAGATTCAGATTTATACATTATGTATTTTTAATAAAATAATATAGTCATGTTGCCTTGACCGGAACAGTTGTTTTTTTTCTGTTTTTCAAGAGCTGTCATCACTACATCACTACTACCTTAGTTTTTCACTTACCGTGGCACTTGGTGTAATTCTGCTGTTATTACAGTTTGCAGTGATACAAAAATTCATTGTATTATTGTCGATAGTGACTTTTGTTATTGTCACGTTATGGTGAAGTTTGTACAGAATGTGAGCGTCTCAAAATGTTTTTGTATATTTAGTTTGGAGGTACTGCGAACACAGTAGCCACAAAAGTGCTCATTATGAAATGATGTTCTGTTGCAGAATGACAAATCTCCTGTTTTTTAATTGAAATAATGATGATGATGTTAAGTAATCATGCAGCGCTTCTAGGCCATCTGTTAAAGTAATACAAGTCTTGCAAAGTGTTTCTAGCACTCTCTTTCACTTGTCCGTGTCCAGGTGTCAGACATGGACCACATATGAACAGGTGTGTGTGTGTGCCTGTGTGTGTTTATCAAAGAGAGCAGAAAGGCCAGGCATAAATCAACTTCTTCCTTTCTTATTCCTCCTTTTCTGACTTTTTTATTGACTGCACTTAACCCTCCCTCAGAGAAACATAAAGTGCAGAATTTGTTAGCCCCGTTTTTAATGGACTGCTTTTCTCTACCATTTTGGGATTATGCTAAAGTACAGCCCCCTCCACTGGGAAGGGGGGCAGCTTGTGTACCTGTGAATGCATGCGTGCGTGTGTCTTTGCGTGCGCGTGCGCGTGTGTGCGTGCGTGCGTGTGTGTGTGTGTGTGTGTGTGTGTGTGTGTGTGTGTGTGTGTGTGTGTGTGTGTACACATACTGAATTACATAGAAAGCATAGACACATAAGTCTGTGTTTTGTTCCCTCTTGTGTGTTCTGCATGGAAGAGTGACAGCCCCTGACTTACCCCTACATTATCCCTCCTTGTGTGTGTGTGTGTGTGTGTGTGTGTGTGTGTGTGTGTGTGTGTGTGTGTGTGTGTGTGTCTGTCTCCAACCCTGCTCTTAGCTGTATAAAACCCTGAGAGGTAGCTCTGATAGTACACACACAAGAATACAATTTCAATTTCAATTGGCAGCCCTGTTAAAAAGGAGCTATGGAGATGGCAATCAGGCCTGCAGGAAAGCTGAGCTCTCTGTATTATTGTGTGTGTGTGTGTGTGTGTGTGTGTGTGTGTGTGTGTGCGTGCGTGCACGCGCGTGTGCGTGCATGTCTGTCCCAATCCCTCGACTGCTTAATATCAAGCTTTTGCCTTCTATTAGTTAAACAGGCAGATGTCACTGATGTGGACTGTGTGTTAGTGCATTGTGTGTTTTATTCGTGTGTGTGTGAGTGTGAGTATGCTTACTCTGGTGTCCCCATCACATCAGCTCTTTAATAAATATGCCTGCCATTCTATCAAACAACATATGAATGCTCAATGACACGCTTGACAAGGCATGCAACTGTGGCAAATGGGGTACACACACACACATACATACATACATACACACTCTCTCTTATGAATGATGTCTCTCTCACAGCATTACAGTGTCCTGTCTCCCCTTTGCTGCTTCTCTTTTCTGTTCCTCTCCTCATTATCTGTGACTGATATCAGGTTGAGGGCTGAGAGGCTGCTGAAGGTCTAAATGTTATTTATGCCAAGTAAAAGAGATGGATACACTTAAAGAAAAAAATAAAGCAGAGTACTACAAACAACAGGATCAAAGGTTTGTAATCTTTTCTTAGTAAAGAGCTGTATTTGGTCCAACCCAGCTTAATTCTGGATCCCTGGAAAATAATTGCCAGATTAATCACTAATGAAAATAACCCTTAATTGCAGCCCTTAATTCATAATGTCTTGTCTTTGTGTGTTTTCACACCCACATGCTTCAAATTTACCGTCATGTGTTCACATGTGCTAATATTTTTACTGCAGATCCTTTTAACTATCAACAAATCTCATAAATGGTGAACAGAGTGTATTGGTGTTTTGTTTTTAAACTCTTTTTCCCCAATATAAAAACAATATTAAACTATTTAAAACTATGAATTCCTGTACAATACTGGCATGTGAAGAGAGCAATGTGAAACTGTGAAGATAATTTTTGATTGACCAGTAAAGCTGCTATTATATCTTGCTAGTAAAGTGCACATATGGGACAGTTAAAGGGGTTAATATGACCGAGAGCCTGTTAAATCGTGCCCGATATTATGTGGTAAACATGGTCAGTAGTGGACAGTGAAAGGGTTAAAGCTTCCACACACAGGACAGCAGGCCTGAGAGGTAATGCATGGCTGATGAGTGCTGGGCTAATGGGCAGCTCTGTCAGCTGGAAATCAAATGACTGCCTCTGCATGTTAAGTCCCTCTGTCGCCTCCATTGACTGACTAAAGATATTCATCTCGGCCGTGTCAAGGGGTGGCGGGAGAGGAGGAGAAAGGGGGGGGGGTTCGAGTAAAGAAAGAAAAAGAGAGAGGGTGAGGGAAAGAAGGGCATGGCATCTTAGAAGAACCTGAAGACCTAATGCAATTATTAGAAACTTGACCATAAATGACAACTCATCTGGTGCTGGCTCTGTAATTAATTGTCTGCTAGCAGGAGCGGAGGGGTTTGAGAGGGTGAGTGGTGGGGAGGGTGGGGGTGAGAGAGAGAGAGAGAGAGAGAGAGAGAGAGAGAGGACGAGAGAGAGAGAGAGGGCGGGAGATTGGGAGAGGGCAAAATGACAGGTGAGGAGAGACACAGGGAGAGAGATGAGGTAAGATGAGGCAACAGCTTAAAGATCCTCGTTAGAGTGCAAGAGACAGAAAAGGGTCTTGGACACGGTGAAACAGAACATGCACCGTGAGTGATGGAGGCAGAAAGAATTCACGGAAGAGTCGTCGAGAGGAAAAGAATGCGATTGAAGCGGATAAAAGAAGGAGAGGGGAGAGGGAGAAAAAAAGAGCTGGAATGAGAAAGCAGAAAAGTGCCGACAGTGTGATGGATCCAGCTACCATGTTAAATTGGTCAGTATTGACCTTGCCAGGGCTCAGTTTAACACTCACACTTGTTTGTCCAGTTTTACTTAATTGACCTCAGATAACTAATTGCCGTTTCCTGGAAAAAAAAAAAAGTACATTACTCTCTCTCTGTCTCTGTGCGCCCCCCCCCCACACCTCTTCATTTGCCATTCTCTGTCAGGCTCTCTGTCTTTCTGGCTTGTAGCTACTTCAGAAGGAAAAAAAGAGGTGGTCCGAACACAATATATTGCACGTTCGCAAAAAAATGAAGGATGCAACATTTAAGATCATCAGGCAAAATGTTGTGTCATTAAATTGTTGAGAGCTTACAATATTTGCTGTGCAGACTAGCTCTCTTTTTTGTTTGCAGTTCTGTTTGTCCTGTACTTGTATCCAGATGGGGTTGGATGTGCACATTATCAACTCTCTTTCCTTTTGTTGTTATTTCAAACCTGTTTTTGTTTTTTACTTTTCATAATTTTTTAGAACAGGTGATGCAAATTCTGAAGACCAGGGTCCTCTATAATGCTGCTATTTGTTATTGTTAGATCATACTCTATGTAGAGTGCCGCATACCTAGATGCTTTGAACTTGAGTCCTGATTTTAATTACTGCATGAATAATAGGGATAGGAAATAGCACATGTGAAAAAAATTAAATAAAATTAATGATGGCTGAATTTCATTTAACTGCCTCATTTTGAGGGTCTTTCTATTGTACATACTTAACACTCTTCCACACTGTCATGATTTACTGGGACACTTGAATTGTACAGAGCTATTATCAATTATTAATAATGTGCTTTTCCTACAGAAACAAGTCAAAAAGTCTGCTGTGAAAAAGACCTGTTGTACTAATATATTGTCAATTGAAGTGAACAACTACAAGGTCACACAGTACATTCAACTGGCAGACTTCTATCTAAAGCAACTTACATTTTGAGAATGATTTGAGGTTCAGTTTCTTGCTCAAAGATACTTCAAGATCTAAACAGAAGGAACCAAGGATTCAACTACCAACTCTACCATTTGTTCTATTCTGCTGTAGGAAAAATAGCATGTTTTGAGGCTGAAATTACCTTACTTGTAAATGAATAAATGAATATTCATACTGTATATACAGTAGCACCAAGTAAGTTTTTAATGTGCCACAAGTTCAGTTTCCTTATAAATATGATGAGTGACGTGACTGCCACGCCCTCTCAACATGCCAAACCTGTCACAACGTATCACGAGTGACTGTCTGTGTGCTTCATGTGTCTTCACTTCCATCTCTCTTTCCATCACTCCCCTCCCTCCCTCCCTCCACCCCTCCCTCCTGCTGTGTGCCCAGGCTATAATGTGCTCCTATGGTTGTAGTCAGCAGGCCACAGTGTCTCTGAGGCCTTGTGCTACACCACCATTACTATCTGGCCTGCCTCCACTACAAATTGGATGAACAGGCACTGACACATTTTCAATATTATTACATTAAACCAAGTGGATTTTGATTGATAACCTAATATTGGCCTAATGCAAAACATCAATCATGGCAAGTATATTAATTATTTAATATTGTGGCGTAATTCAGAAATCGATGCTGCCTCTGCGTTGAAGGCACAGAGTACGGAGGGAGGGAGGGAGAGAGGGGCAGAGAGATAAGGAGAAAAGAACAGCTCCGTCCCTGAAGACCTCAGCAGATTATATGATGTTTTGAAAAGAGAGATGAGGATGTTAAATGGTGTGTGTGTGTGTGTGTGTGTGTGTGTGTGTGTGTGTGTGTGTGTGTGTGTGTGTGTGTGTGTGTGTGTGTGTGTGTGTGTGTGTGCACGTGTGTCAGCTGTGTGTGTCTAATGGATAGAGCAATCCCTTCGGCCCTGGTGCGGACAGCGCTGGACAGCTTGCCCTTGATGAAGTCAGGACAACAGATAAAAGAGTGGGAGATTAAATGCAAGTGAAGAGCTTAATAAAGGTTGAATCGCAAAAATAAAAGACGGGAAAAAAGATGTGGTCATAAAAAGGGGTATGAGAGGAGAGAAGCGGGTGAAAAAAGTGAAGGGAAATGAGTGGAGGAGGAGGGATCGAGCGCCGCGTCTCCCCTGTGTTAGATTGTTTCTCACTAATTGCGCTTCATTAGCGGATTACACACACTGTCACCACGGTAACAAATGTCTTGCTGTCTGGTTGCCGGGCGCCCATCATGTATAATGAATGTGGCGGGGTGTTTGTCAGAATGTAATGTAATTACAGCTAGATGAAGTTTGCCTTAAGTGGTTGACTTGTCTGCATGTGGCTCACTGACAGAGCACAGAGTAAACAAGCAAACATCCTTTCTTCATCACTTTTTTCCTCTTGAATGTTGATGATGTGGGAATGTCTTAGGTTTGTGGTCACACTAGGTCTGGCCTGATGGATGGATGGATGGATTGATAGAGAGATGGATAGAGGAATGGAGGGAGAAGGGGGGTGGAGGATGGGATGGATTAGACAGTATGTAATTTTAGAGATGGTGTAGATTTACACTGTGATGCTGCTGGCTGCATTAGCAACTGAAGCCTGTCGATAAGCCTTCCTCCCTCTCAGTGTGCGCGCACACACACACACACACATGCACACATAGTGAAACTCCATGGCCAGGGTGGAGTTGTCAGTAATGGGGGCCAGAGTTGGATGGGGGGGGGGCACTGGGATCGGGGACGGGGGCTGTTTGTGTTCTCTTGATCTTTTGATTTCCACTGCTGCAAATTTGAAATGTGCCAAAATTGCATCTATTATTTACTGCCAATTTGCTCTTTTTAAAACCGACTGCTCCCCCCTCTCCGCCTCCACTTCCTCGGCTCGCCATTCTGCTGTTGCTACCCTGATAATCATACGCACATTTTTTATTAATTCACAGATAATAAGCTCCCACTTCTTTCTCTGTAGTTGGAAATTATTATTAGGTCTGCCAGCAGTGCGGCGACAATATTAGTCCACCTCTGTCTGGTGTTGATGCAAACACGCACAAACACACGCAGCACTTTGGTCTGAAAGATTAACAATTATAATAATTCCTCATTATGTGTCTTTCGTTTTTCCTTTTCATTAACCAAATTCTTTTTGATGTCATCAAGATCAATTTCTCTAACGACCATTTCAATCCTGCTTACTCTATAACTGAAACAGAAAAAGGGTTTGATGATTATGACAACTGCTGACTGTATTCCAGCTAGAGCTGATTAGAACTATTCGATGATTTATTAGTTGACAGAAGATTAATCTGCAACCGTTTTGAAAATCAGTCATCTTTTAAGCAAAAATGGCAACAAAAAAAAAATATTGGTTTAAGTTTGTCAGATGTGAATATTTCTGGTTTGCTTCGTTTTTATGAAAGTAAACTGTTGGCCAGACACAACAAGACACTTTAAGACATCATCTTGGTCTACAGAAACTTGTGATGGACATGTTTTGCCATTTGCTGAAAATCTACAGACCAAACAATGTATTGAGTGATCAGTAAAATAACGGGTAGGTTAATTAATAATGAGAATAACTGTTAGCTGCAGCCCCAATCCCAGCTAGTCAGAATTAGCCACAGATAAGATTCCAGTCAAATGTGTAAAAATATTCAGAAATTAGTCCAGAAATGTTCATAAAGTACACTTGAATAGTTTGTTCTTCTGTCTCGCGTGTGTGTGTGTGTGTGTGTGTGCGTGCGTGCGTGCGTGCGCGCGCCTGTCTGCAAAAATGCTCTTTTTATTAAATGACGTTTTGTGTTGGCACTTTATTTACAGTGGGGGAAATGTGTTGTTGTGTTGCAGGGATGCCGGGAACATCAAAGGCAGATTAGAACATCTGGTAAGTTCTATTCGACACCCCCCCCTTTTATCCCCCATACACACACACACACACACACACACACACACACACACTTTGATATCTGCATTCCTAATGAAACCTCCGGAATTGGAGCTGAATACCTGCAGCTAACAGGCAGGGAGAGAGAGACAGAGAAAACAGGGATAGAGGGAGGGTAGTGTCTCCCCTAGGGCCTGGTCCAGCTTTTATATTAGTGTTTCATTTATCCCTAGTTCTGCCCAAACACACACACACACACACACACACACACACACACACACACACACACACACACACACACACACACACACACACACACACACACACACACTGGTTATCCACTCTGTTCTTGCTCCTTTTTGCTTTTAGTTGTGGATATTTGCAGAATTTTTGCAAGCGTGCTTACCTATTTGCACATGGATATATGAAAGGAAAGATATATTATTATTTTTACCTTTCAGACGTAACTATTGGACGCATACACACACACACCCTCATTCGCTACCTTTCCCTCTCCCTCCTCCTGCCAGCATGGGGCCTTTCCTCAGTCTTCTCCCTTCCATGAATCGAGGGCCTGCTGGAAACGCTCCCCTGGGACAGCCCTGAAAATTTAATGGCCAGCGTTTCCTGGGTTTCTCTTGCTACTTGCTTTAATACGGGGTCAGAGTGCCGTGCAACAAAGTGAAGAGGTTCTCTC
Organism: Seriola dumerili; assembly: GCF_002260705.1. Lineage (NCBI taxonomy): Eukaryota > Metazoa > Chordata > Actinopteri > Carangiformes > Carangidae > Seriola > Seriola dumerili. The sequence continues at coordinate 1,274,971 of NW_019174454.1, read as the reverse complement.
TTCTCTTTTTGGGTGGGAAGGAACCAAGGTTTGATGTGCCCCATATTCCAGGGGATGAATTATAGACAGGGGTCAGTGAGGGTCCCGGCTCTCTGTGGATGTCACATGCCCTCCCTCCCTTGCCTCCCTGCATACTAAACTGCAGGTCCCAGCACCCTACGCAAATGACCCTCCGCCCCACCACGTGCTACGCAAATGACCCTGAATATGCCACACAAATGACTGACCCCGAAATTCAAGCAGTTCTCAGTTAACTCTCCTCTTCAGAAAGCGGCAGATCAGATAAAGTTGACCTCAGATTACAACGTTGCTAAACTCCGCAGCAGAAATATTTCTTAATGTTGTTAATCAGTGTAACCAGAACACTGATTGAAGTGGGAATAGACTGAAGTGTGGAGTGTTTTTTCCTGTGTTTTGCTAATTGTTTACATCAGTACTGTTGCAGCTTGCGCTCACAGTGCATTCATACTTTTATTACACGTTACAGTTATAATACAGTTAGGAAATATCTATCTAAAGCATTACGCTGTGGTTTGAGAACTAATGGCATGTGAGATAGAGAAGCACTAGTCGGGTACACAGGTGTTTTAGGCTGTCTGCAAAACCACTGCCTCGTTCACTGATTCACTGCTCCCAAATAACAGATGCTCTGTAGTGACTGGTAAATTGAGATTTCAAACACTCTTGAATCATAATCATTTTGCGTCATGTTGATTTATATATAGTGCATAATATCGTAATGCTCTAGTTTGGGTTTGGAGATGTCGGTGGGTGGGTCTGGAGGTGTGATGGATGTGGTATTCCATAAAAGGTGGTGTGAATTATTCAAGAGAGCGTTACATACATAAACAGCATTAATCAATATGTGTATGGGCAGTTATATCTTGGCAAACATTATGTAGCCTCTGTCTCCGGTTGAGATGAGTCTTCCTGGTAAAGGCAAGTGGAGGAACTAATTTTAATAAGACATAAGTGATACTCAGTAGATGCTGCAGACAAACATGTCTATATGAACGGTTTATATGAGAGGAGTCACAAATGAGTACACAGATTTTTCATGTTTTGCCACTTCTTGCACACTTATCTAGCCAAATTCACCTTGAATTGTATATCTCTGTATCACATCATATCATGTATAACAGTAGTACTCTAGGGGAATGTAAACTAGATTGTCTTTTACACAGTCATGTTATACCAAGGATTTGGTATTGCACACATGAGTATGTTTGCATTAAGGTTAGGTTTCTCGGCAGGGATTAGTGTAGCTAGTTTGCATGTGCATTTATTTTTTGTACAATTTTTGCACTAAGTGAACCTACAGGGACAGATTATATCATGTTTGTGTTTGATTCTTAGTTACTGCTGTGTCTTTATACTCATCAGGATAGCTAAGGAGTTAAACATTTACACGCACACACACACACACACACACGCGGAAATGCACAAACACACATACGGACATGCACAAACACACATACGGACATGCACATACTGGTATGTTTGCCAGTGCATTTTTTTTTGTATATATGTCTCCGGGAATTTGAATACCTGAATACTGAGTGTTTGAATTTATGGGTGTGTTTATGCTTATGGGGAGATTGCACCCCAGTAGTCAGCTGCCTGGGGAGTGCAAGACTCTGATTACGATTCGGGACAGAGAACTGTAAATAATGGAGCTCGTCTCCCTCTGAGGTAGAGTTGCAGGGCTGTTCGAAATCTTGTTTCCCTCTATACCTCACATATATTTCTGTAGATCTCTAAACAGGCATTTATGACTCCCTGTTGATGTACTGCTCTTAAGATTAGTGCAGCGACCATAACGACACTTACCATGGTGTCGCCAGCTTGTAGCCGGTCTCTATCAGGGGGTCACTTTTTATTTTTACAGATAATAATTACCTCCTAAATTAAATTAAAGCATTTACACTGGTTGTCAGTAATGGCTCCATTGTTTACTCACAACAAACAAAATATCTGCCAAAATTTTTTACCCTGATGTGACAATCAAGTGTCTGTTCAAATTATTCTGGTGCTTGATTTTTCATGATGAATACTAACAGTACCTCCTCCTGTTAACTTAACTGTATGAGTGAATGACTGGTGCACTAATTAGGTGGGCAATTAAGATTTATGTGGTCTGAGGTTTGTTTTATTGTTCATGTTTGTTTTGTGTTCGTATTTCAGCAGATTGACTGAATCATGCGATCAGTAGCAATGCAGAGAAAAAGACTGAAGTTAATTGCTCCCAGTGCTCCGCGTTAGTCTCTGCTTTTGTACACACACGCACATACACGTCCAAGCAGGCACTCATGAACACACATACACAAGTGCCTCAGTTTGAATTGGACGATTTCTTGCTCTGGGAGAAATGGAGCGATGGTGAAAGAGGTGGCCTACAGCAGCTAATCAGTCCAGATGCACAGCTTCTTAGAGTGAAGTAGAAGAAAGCCAGCAGCTCAATCAATACTTGAAGAATCAGCCTCATCAGGATTATTGGCTCAACCAGCAGTGGTACCCAGCGTTCCACCACACACACTGTCTGGGGAGGGATAGAAGAAGAGAGGGGTAGAGGAAGAACAAGGGAGAGAGGGAGATATGTCTTTGGTCTGGAGTTTGAATAGGATATGATGTTAGAAGGCAGGAAAGACTGGTTCAGAGGTTAGTCTAGGGTTGCAGGTTTATTTGAGATCATGGTTTACAGGAAACGGCAGTGGCAGTTATGTTTTCTCAATGCATAATTTGCATTTTTTTGCCTTTCTGATCCAGTTGAGATGTTGTTTTTTTTTTTGTTTTGTTTTTTTTAAAGCAATAATGAGGGTCATTGAAAGTCTGCTTTTATTTTCATTATCAATTTACAACTACATTGTTTAAGTATAGGGATACGTACAGAAGTCTTACATATTGGGGTCATTTCAGCACACATGAAGTCCTTTGCATCCTTCTTTCTATTCAGTACAAGTATTCTTGTACTGAATAAACTCATAGTTATTTTGTCACACACTCTTGAAATGTTTCCACATCTTTCAAAAACTTCACTGTCATGGTGGAAAGGGTCTGCAGTTACCCAAATTTCTTTTCTGGCCAGATTTCTTGCCCACATGTTTTTTTCTACCTCGCAGAATGTTTGGTTTGCACAGTCAGCTGAATTGTTGGCTCTTCGTTAAACCTGCTGTCAGTGAAATACTTGATTTCAGTTGTTTTTGTTGGGTGGCTGTCTCTTTGCTAACGCTACTGCTGATTCTGGCTGCAAGTCTGCAAATTTAAACAGCTGATACCAAAATAACCCCTGAAACCGTTCTCTGACGAAGTTACAGCAGGTGAGTAAATTCATTTTAAAGATGCACACCAATAATATTGCCCTCTGGATGTTAAAATAATTTATTGGTTTGATAAAGTAAACCCAGCTTCAACCTCTGCAAAGTAGGCAAAAGTCTCCCCAAGTGGTCCCATATTGTGTTAATGGTCTTGTGACGCCAAAAAAAAAAAAAAAAATTGATTCATTAAATTTCAGATTCCTCACTCCCACAGATTCTTCAGCATGTTTTGTATAGCTGATTTTATTCATATTTTTGTTTACAGGTTGAAGCAAGTAGGTTCAAAAGCACAAAAGAAAATGAGCCTGTATAATATTAGCAGGTGAGGCGGCATTGGCTTTTCTTTTCTCCCTTGGATTTTGCTGTAGGGGAAGCTGCTGTTTTATTGAAAAAATACTGTACAGCATCAACAATTTATTCATGAAAAGATTCTTAGCATTACTTTGAAGCTTGCGTTATCTTTTCTGAAAAGATTGGGTTGGAAGTTCATTTTGTCGATGCGCCACCAGTCTGTTGTTCACATGGCTCATGTTGTCCGAGTGTCCCTTAGAGAGTTGAAGAGTTTACTGAGGCAAATAGCTTGGTTGGCCTACTGACAGATAGGGACCAACAGCTGTAGCCAGGACGGCACACTCGCACCAAGAATGTGACAAACCCAGCATCACTGAATATGGCAGTGAGATGACCTAGAGCTGTCGTCGGTGTAAAATAACAGAAGTTGAGGAGAGTTCACAGTTTTATTTTTCTTTGCTCTACCTTTGTTTTGTCAAACTTTAATTGTCTCATCAAACACTTTGTCTTTAACTCTCTATGTATCGCTTTCTCTTTCTTTGTCTCAGTCTGTCTTTTTTCTTCTCTAATATGACTGTATAGGATAAAGAGGTGACAAGAGCCCAGAGAGAGAGAGAGATTCTGGACAGATAAAGGAAGGGGGGGTGGTGGTGGTGGTGGTGTTGATAATCGGCAAACAGATTCCCAAGCTTATTACACTAATGATTTCATGATATTTGATGTGGCGGCGGGGGTTGGGAGGATGTGGAAGCATAGGTGGAGGGGAGGGGGTCGCCTTCTCTCCCTCTCATCTCGACGGCGCAGCTAAATGATGGAGTAATTTGAGTGACCTCTGACTTGGGGTAGGCCCAGGCGTAATTGCATGTCATTCTGGCACGGGGGAGGGGAGGGGGGGTTGGCTCCGCTCCACAAAATACAAAGTACTCAACCACCCCCCACCCACACCCCACCTCTTTCTTGCATATCACTTGTTTTTCTGTGTCTCCTTTTCATGTGAACCCCATCACTGTCTTCCTCTCCATCTTGTTGCCTGTCTCACTGTGGCTCACTCCCTGAGTGTTTCCAAAAAAAAAAAAAAACACCCCGCAAACAAAAGAAAGATTGCATTAATTTTCAAATGATGATATTACATTAAGCGCAGAGATCTCATATATCAAAACGTGAGAACTACTCCCTTACTGTATGTGCTTCATCTTAATGGTATCGCTGGATGTCAAGGGCATGGAGGAAATTAAATCGGAAAGTGCAGATAGACCAAAGAAGATATTATCTCTGGATGATTGCAGTTTTGATAGGTATTCCAGTGAATTTCATTTTCTCCGGATGGGGAGAAGATGAGTTAGCCTGCACATTTGCTCATTTTTCTTCTACATGATTTATGTGAGTTGAGTATAAAACTCTCTCCTCCTCCCCACAACACCTCCCCCTTTATCGGGAACACATACATGCATGCGCACCCACACACACCCACGCACACACCCATGCACATGGGGTAGTAAATTACTGCTTTTGAGTTGTATCTTGGCTGGGGCAGTTTACGCAAGTGTATGTATGCCTACTTTTTGTATGGCTGTAGGTGGGCAAACCGCAGTGCATGGGGTTTTGTGCATTTCTATGCACGTGCATGTTTTAGCCTGTGTGTTTGTACTTGTGTGTCTGTACGAATACACGCGCCCGAGATAGCAGCAGAGCCATCAGCGGGAATGATTCCAGGGAGACGGGGGAGTGTCATTACTCAGACTTGTTTACATTCTAAATACGTAATGAAATCTTGTTGGTAATAATGACGGGAATAAAAGTTTGGGAAATTGTAAAAGTGGTGAAGTTTGAGAAATGAGCCCCGGCCTGTGAAATAGCATTTGGGGGCAGGAAACGACATTATTATGCAGTGCTCCTGCCTGCCTGAGACATGAAGATGAACTGCTGGCGGGCCATAAAATGCTGTTAGCCCTAGCCTGAAGTATGGCACATTGTAAAAGAGCCCTGATCCCATATTGCCATTATATATAAAAGTATAGCCATACACAACATTATTTTTCATATAAGATGAGCTTAGATGCAGTGGCCCAGGCCCCCCAAATACATACACTGATAGGCAGATTTTTTTTCCCCCTTCCTTATAAAATATATAAATAAACATATTGCCATGGAACCCATCTCTGCCCTGATCTTATAGACCTCGATATTAAAAACAGAAATATTGCATTTTCTAGGGGCTCTGTTTTCCCCTGTCCTCTTTTGGGTATGGGATATATCTGTGTGTTTGTTTGGGGGGGGGGCAGAGGAACAGGAGGAGATGCAGAGGAAGCCTGAGCGAAATGCAACAAATGAAAGAAAATGGAAACAGATGAAGACTTCAAAAATATAATGAGATGAATATTGAGCATATCAACTCCAGCATAAAGAGAGTTTGTTGATGTGGGTGGTGTGCCTGTGTATGTGTATATATTGAAACTGTTTATTGACGGATAATAATGGTTACAGTGGTGCAATTAAGATTTATGTCACAATAGATGGACTGATGTCATTGATGTCCCATTTGTTTCTCAAGATGATTTTTTTTAAAAGACATTTAAAAGTGTTGTGAGCTTATTCAGATTCTTTACTTTTTCTGTAGCGTACGGGAAGCAGGGAAAAGGGGACAACGTGTCTGAAGCAAGGATGTTGCTGGGTTTTTTTTTTACTGAATTTCTTCCTGCAGGTTTTCAAACACCTGTTTTAAAATGGAGAGGAGCATTTCACATGCGGGTCATTTGGTTTCCCCAAAAAAGTTTTAAAGAAGTGCTCTTGCAAGTTTTTAGGAGGCTGACTCTTCTGTAAGTTTACTTGACAATAGAGTGTGTAGACAGATAGACAGAAGGTAAGAGAACTTAGACAGAGGCACCAGTCTGTCTGGATTTTTTTTTTGTTCCTCATACTAACACTCGGACATACAATTTATTGAGAGATTATATGTAATTTGTCTTATCTCAGCACCAAGGAAATGAGAACTTGTAGTAGTTTTATCACTAATAATCTTCAGTGATATATTGCTAAGTTTGTGAAAATTATGTAGGAGATGAATGTTTAAAATGACCAAATCATTTGTGTTACCTGGGACTACCTTTTCTGTTGTAATTCAAATTAACTTGCAGGGTTATAAAGGACTGTGAACAGGTAAATCAGTCAATAGTGGATGAATATGTGGTTGCTCACCCAGCGTACCTTCAAAAATACACTTAGCTAGAACAGCTATATTTATTTAATTATATTTGTTATCATTAATGATTTCAAGTTTATAATTAGACAATACTGTTCACTGCTAAAAAAAACAGCACCGCATGTCATGCGCACCATAAACTACATTTATTTTGTTCTCATGTTGCAGCAGTAATCTTCCAAAAACTTTGAACAGTATCTTTTTGTCTTTCTCTTGAAATTGTTTTGTACATAGCGGCATATACGTCTTGTGCTCTGTTGAGTTGGGGAGTTGTAGTAGAGATGTGATGAGCTCCGCTGGCTGCTGCTCCTTGGAGCTGCCGGGAGATGATGGTTTACTGTGTCTGCCGATTCCAGAGCTCAACTAATCATCAGGGAGACCAGCAATGCCTCACCCTCTCTCTCTCTGACCTACAGTCTCTATCTACCTCTTCATTGCTTCATTGTCCCGCCCTGCTTTGGTCTCTTCCTCACTTTCTGGGTCTTTGTTCATTACTCAGTTGACCTAGTAGAATGACTTGAACTGAATATGGTTATTATCATGCTGTAAAATGAGAGGGATAGACAGATTATGTCGACTAAAAGTAATAGTGAGTTAAAGCAGAGCAGTGTGTTTATGTGTTGCTGTTAAACATTGCTCTTATGCTTTCTTAAAGGCAGTGGAGTTTTATTCTTTTCTGTTTTTTCTCCTCTCTGTTTCTGGTCACAGTCTTGTTGTTGTGTGGTCTGATAGACGGAGTAAATCATTTGGTAAGACAGTCGCCCGACCATCTGACCACAATCTGGCCAGAGACGGCCTATCTGACCTTTGTTCGGCCTCTCTGTGTCTGCTCTAACAGGCATTAATTCATCTGCTGACCCACCATACTTTGCTTTGTCTGGTTGGCCTCAGGCCTAATAATGATAATAATAGCCCCTTGGACCAGAGCATGACTAGAAATAGATCAAATTTGCTGCTTGCCGTGCCTCATTATACACAGTGTATACACAGTGTAGCATTGTTTTTACCAAGTGGCGTGAGGGTTATTTATTTTTCTAATGGGACATGTTTATTTTTGACTAATGGGATGGGCGCTGGGCACTTAGGCTCAGTTAAGCGTATCTCAGCGTGTCTGTCGTCGCTGTGGTGAGGTAAGCAAACAAGCTGGAGGCCTACTGTGAGTGTACTGGACTTCCTGTCACATTTAGGGCAAGAGTTAGCCTGAGTCAAGCGGGTGTGGGTATCAGGTCTTGGCAATAACAGCCCAATAATAGTAGACTTTTATGACAGCTACTTGAAAAGGAGGATGTTTATAAAAGGGTGTTCCTTTACACCTCGTGAGACAGAGAGGGGAAAAATTCCTGCACCTGCACGACACGTGAATGACTGGATTTGATAAATGCACATAGAACATTGAGAGAGAGTTCCTGCTCTTGTCAAGTGTTTCAGCCCAAAAGCTCAAAAGACAGATATCTCAAAGCTAAAGTGAAATACTAATTGCTGGATATTCCAACAGGGGGCAACATGTAAGGCGTTGGTATGCTCCACCAGAGGTGCTGGTCGGATGGTGGCAGGGTGAGCAGAGGAAAGGAAAGTAGGCAGGGTTTGAACTTCTTTAAAAGCCTCTTTTTCATTCTTTACAAAACTTTTCGTGAGTTCAGCTGAGGGCAACACGGCCGTGACTCAGTTAGTAAAGCAGATGGTCAATTAATCGTTGGGTTTGTGATTCCTCCTCTTGTCTACATGTGTCTTTGAGCAAGACGCTGAACCCTAAACTACTCCCAATGATCAGACTTACTTCTTGCACAGCAGCTCATCATCTATCTTTGTGTGTGTGTGTGTGTGTGTTTGTGTGTGTGTGTGTGTGTGTGTGTGTGTGTGTATGTGCGTGCGTGCGTGCGTGCGTGCGTGCGTGCGTGCGTGCGTGCGTGCGTGCGCTTGGGTGAAGGAGAGACACTTTTTTCTGTACTTACATTAATGGTCCCACAGTATATAAGTACAGACCATTTACTACACCAATGGCTCTGTAAGAACCAACCATTTAACAATAAAAGTCTGAACATTTCTACTTTATAAAACCGATTCTCTTGATGGCTACGTCTGATCCTGTCTGTCTCTGGTCCCCTCTATTTCCGTATCCTTCTTCATTGTCATCTTCTAATTTCTTCCTCATCTCCCCTCTTCTTCACACACTCCCTCTTTTTGTCTGCCATATTTCCTGAGCTCTGAAGAAAACAAAAGCAACTTTGTGTCTGTCTTGTCTTTTGTCCCCCTCCTCCTGTTTCCCCCTTTCTACGTGGTGTAAGGAAAGCGCTGCTTATTTCCAATACACACTCCCACTTTACTCACTCCAAACACACGCGCACGCACACACACACACACACACACACACACACACGCACGCACACACGCACGCACACACACACAGAGTCCTCCTCCTAGTGTCTCATGTTTGTTTGTGTGTGTCGAAAAGGCACGCTTCTAATTGTGGGGCGAAGCCACTTCAGATGCAGCGGGCGCCTCTCTCCCAGTGGGGGGAACGCAGATCTGCCTCTGGGGAGCACAATTAACGCCTTTTTATTGTTTACTAATGAATTACACACAGAGGAAGCGGGCGTGCATGTGCAAATTAGAGTGAAAAATAGAGTTTGTTGGGAAGCAAAAACATGAAATGTCATGTGTGTACTTGTGTGTGGGTTGTGTGTCATTATGTTTGCTTAGTTGAGAGCTGACTTGTGAGTACCTTTTACATTACTTGTGTCGATAATTAGAACTTAATTAACCTGTCTCAGCGTCCATTTAGTTCTGTAGGCAGGAAGTGCACACTTGCCCTGATTTTTTTTTTCTCTCTCTTTTCTGCATTTATTTAAAGAGTATAGAGCTGTAACGCTTAGTTGATTAACCTAGTTCATTAACTTAATCAATTGACAGAACATTGACAACTGTTTTGATAACCAAATAATTATTTTTGTAATTATTTAAGCAGAAAAATCAAAGATTAAGTTTAGTAAACTGAATATGTTTTGGGTTTCGGACCGTTTGGTCGTTCAAAAAAAATCACATCAGAATTTATTTACTATTTACTGACATTTTATAAACAAAAGGATTAATCTAATCAATTAGTTGAAAAGATGATCTGCAGATTAATCGATAATAGTCGTTAGTTGCAGCCTTAAAAGGCTAATTCAATGCAGAATCAGACATTGCAAAAAACTACTGCAATACACCCTAATAAAACGTCACTCCAAACCTTGATATTAGGGCAGGTGTTTTTCTATTTACCGGTGATACAAAATATCTGCTTTGACGTCAATGATTAGTGGTGTAAGAAAAGCAAGTTGGTTGAAAGTTTCAACAGCAACAGACAACACAGCAGCAGTATCCTGTCTTATGTGATTCAGTGTCTTATTACCCTTCAAGAGCAGGGAGCTGTGTGTGTATCTGTGTCTGTGTGTGTGTGTGTGTGTGTGTGTGTGTGTGTGTGTGTGTGTGTGTGTGTGTGTGCATGGCCTTACACATGCCTCAAGGCCAATGTAAACAAATGCTAATGTAATTATTGAGGGGGCGTTGTAATAAACTGTAACTAAGATGATTGTGCACACACAGGTTAGTTAAGCTGTGATGTGTTATTGCTTTAAATGACTCGTCGTACCAAGACTGATTTCCCTGTCGTTCTAATTGTTTAGCAGGCTAAGCCTAGTACCATTTAAATGGGTTCAAATCCTACTCAGGACATTTATTTTGTGGCATGTAATCCCTCCATTTGCTATAAGACTGTTCACATAAAGGCAAAGATGCCAAAAAGCAAGAAAAAATAGACTGAAATGTGCCTGAATCAGTTCTTCATGAAGGGGAATAGAAAGTGTGTGTGTGTATACGTCTGTGTGTGGGTGAAGGCCTCAAGTTTTCTTCCTCTTCTCCGACATAATAGTGATTGGTAATTTCAGCTGTCGAGCATTGAGAGTCAGTATGAGCGTGATCCATTATGTCACCTGCTACAGGGGATACGCACACACACACTCACATGCACACACACACACATACACACACACACACACACACACACACACACACACACACACACACACATATCCTTGTTGCATTAAGTGTGTGTCAGTCTGTGTCTGTGCAGTGCCTTGATGTGCATTCCATCTAGGATACAGCACCCTGACATTGCTACATTAAAGGGGGTCATTATATTTCCCTGACTGCCACCGAAAAGTGACGTTTTTACAAAGTGACAAGTTTACAGTTTGATAAATCAGATTTTTTGCTGTGGGTGGGGAGCCAGGCGAAGGAATGGTGGGAGGAAGAGCCGGGTTATCTCTGGAGGAGGAGGAGGAGGGAGGAGGAAGCGCTGCCTGTCAGCGACGCCCCGGCCCTGTCGTCTAAATGATGCTCCCAGGCAGCCGATTCAGATCCCATCCCCATTAGCATTTAATTTCTCTCTAATCCTACACACAGTCTCCGCCGCTGCATGGTAACGAGGTCCGCCGTGCCATGGCAGCGCCGAAAAACCTCCGAGAGCAATCTGCAGCGTGCTCGCCTTTTATAGCTCCACGCCCTGTCGTAGCCATCATTCTTCCTTGACAATTAAGACCCTCAAATCTAATAGCAGTGATATTGGAATTACAGCAAGGCCCTTTTGAGGGCATGTCAGGAAAAAGGGCTGCACCTCCCAATACAGCTGTCAAAGCACAAGGCCCTCCCCCCGTTCATGCCCGCTAAGTGTTTCTGATGCATACACACACACACACACACACACGATGGGAAGGGGAATATGTTGAGTCTTTGGCTGTGATCTTTGTAAAATGTGCTCTCTGTGCCCTCTTATCCAACTCTCTAAAGACTTGTTACAGCAGCTTTTGTTTTCTCTCTTCTCCTCTCCCTTCTCTCTCTGTCTCTCTCTCTTACTCTCTCCCTCTTTGTCTCTAAATTTCTCTTCATCTCTTCCTCATTGATTCTCCCTGGTGTGTCAGAGATGTTGTTGCTTTCTGTTTTTTACTAGCAGGGTTTTTAGAGACGACTAGACTAGCAGCTTGGTGAAGTTGTCCCCCGGTGCTCCATGAGGACAGTTTAAGGGAACATTCGCTCTAATGGTTGCAGTTAAAGATTATCATGGGTAAAATATATTTCAGCCTAAGGGACGCAACAGTTTTAGAGCTAGATTACATAGATAAAGTTGTGTTAGTGTGGAGGCTGACTGTCCCGTCATGAACTGTGCTTTGTGATTTCTCAGGCACTAGAGTGGCAATGTTAACAGGTAGATCATCCTTTAAGAGGACGATTTGGAAAGCCTCTGAGTTAACAAGTGGCTATAATGTGGCCTCAAGCAACACGCTGAGCCCCTACCAGCTCTAGACTCTATTCTGTAGCTGCCCCTCACCTCTGACCAAGAAAAAATGAGAAACTCTGTGTTGGAGGGATAAGTATATTGCATTATTATTGTTGACTAATTTTCTGTTTTATTTTATCTTTGTCGGTCTCCTGCAGACTCCAGCAGAACAAGCTAAAGTTCGAATGCATATGGTCCTGCAGGCTGCAGGTAAGTGGATGATAATTCTGTCTTTTATGTCACAGTGGGCTTCAGAAAAAGTGCCAGGGGTCTTGATACTTACCAGTTTGTGGTTACTCACTCATTCATGGATCCTAACTTGCAGGTGGTGTGAGAGAATATTGTGTAAAGTAGCCTCAGTCTGTAGTCTGCATCAACTGTGCAAAATCACTTATTTTCTAGCCAGAATTGGGTCTTTTCTGTCAGTATACCTTTTTAGTCATGCTAGTGGCATACTGTAGCTCTAGGGATGACAGTGTTGGCTGGTCTGTCAATCCAACACAATTTCTTTAACTACATGTGCTTTCATTCATAAACATGCATGACAGCAAGTATACACAATGTAAATATATTTGTAAAAATAGCAACATTTATGCATATAGATGACTGGAAGCTTGTCCAGTTTTGCGCAATGTAGACATTTAAAACTAGTAGTGACTCTGTCCATGAAACAGGGCAGCCTAACACCAGAGCCGTACGCAATGTGTACAATGTTCCAGTGATGATTTTTACACAAATACTCCAAATGTTAAAGTTAAAGGCCTGGTTCATTTAGAGAAATTTAATTGGAAAGCCACTTATGAAAACGTGTAGATATCAAGATATATATATGTGTATATATATATATGTATATATATATATATATATATATACTGTATATGTATATGAGCCATAGTCTCATCTGTACACTCCACTGTGGACCTGGATGGGTTTCATGGTTGTTTTCCCAGACTCTCAGCACCCCTCCCTGTTCACACCACTACAATCTCTCTCTCTCTCACACACACACACACACACACACACACACACACACACACACACAGAAATACATACACACAATCTCCGCTTTGAGTGCTTCTGGGCCCATATTCACTGCAGCTTAATTTCAAACACTCCTCACAGTACATAAGTCATAGATGTCACCATGCACGCGGTGTATATATTCCAGTGTGTATTCGAGGGGTAGAGTTGCGAGCCAGATGTGACAGGCAGAGATTGACTGTGGAGAAAGATGTCTTCATGTTTACAGTCATGCACATGCACACACACACACACACACACACACATACACACACACACATACATGGCCCAAGACTTCAGAACAGGGCTCTAATTTCACCACAGGAAATATATGAAAGAACCAGGCATCTATACATCATCTATAAAGCACCCAGCAGCCACAGTATTTACCACACTTAAGACTTGTTCAGCCGTACTGTAGTCCAAAGAACAACTGCAGTCCCCTCCTGTGATTTCACTGATATGAACTTTTTGAAGCATATTTTACATATTTCATCATACTTTGAATCGACTCTACATAGTTGTGGGACTGTGGGAATTTTCGATTATTTTTGGAGTGGGGACAATTAAACTTTTGTTTTACAGTCACTTTAGAAAAATGGAAGTTTTCCTTTGCTCAAATATTTTTTCTAATGTATGTCAGACACCCTACACTCCCTGTCCTGCCACCTCAAGGCTAATGTTGTACTAATAGTGGTGAGGCATCATTAAATTGAGCATGTGGCTTTGAGTGCAGTGGGCCAGACTGGTGCAGACACAGGCCCAGGGCCAGACGCAGGGCTAGAGGAGAGGGTTTAATGTGCTGGACATGTCTCTGGTTTTCCTCTCTTTCCTGGAGGCTTCCAAAAGAACAGGTTTATGGCTCAGTCAAAGATTGTCCTCAGCAGAGAACCCAGGCTGGACTGTATCAGGCCTTCGGGTGCCCGTGATCATATCGCTTACAGTAAAATACAAATGGACAACAGATTTGAACTTGATAAAGCAGTTTTCATTAAGTAATCAGACTGATTTATCATTTTCTTTCTGCTTTGTTTTCTGTTACCTTTCCTCATTTTTCTGAGTAATCACTGAATGCTCCTGCTAATTTAAATCATGTTTGAATAATTACAAATATTTGGGATATTTTTTTTTCTCAAGTCCTCTGACCTGCGGCTGCTAAGTACCTTGCTCCTAAAGCTTATAAAATCATCAGTCTCACATCTCTACTTATTTCCTACATTTTCTTTTCTCTTGTCCCTCTCTGTCTTTCTGTCCCCTCACTCTCTGTCCTACTGTCTTTGTTCCAGGGTTGTTAGCGGACAGAGTGAGATAGGGATGGAAAGAGGGAGGGATGGAGGGCGAGAAGGAAGCAGCAGATGTTGGGAGGTTGTGTGAATGTTAATGTCCTGACGTGGCCGTGGAGCTTAAGCCTCCTCCTCCTCCTCCTCCTTCCCTCCGTTCCTCTCTGAGCGCCCGCCAGGCTTTCTCTCTCGGGGTCTCCTGACATCCTTAAAGCCCGCGGCTCTCCTCTCCTCTCCTCTTCTCTGCTCTCTGCTACCTCTTTCTCTCCCATCCCCTCCCTCTCTCCCTCCTTTTGTCCGTCTATGGACTCTCTCTAGTCAGTAGAGAGCAGATCATCCCATGGCTAAAGCGGCTCAGGCCTTTGTGTTGGGGGGCTCTGTGGACCTGTAATGAGCCCCCTCGGCTGGCCCGCTGGCCTGCTTAGCGCTCACTGGGGGCTTTGAGTGTGTGTGTGTGTGTGTGTGTGTGTGTGTGTGTGTGTGTGTGTGTGTGTGTGTGTGTGTTCGTGTGTGTGTTCGTGTGTGTGGAGTGGGATGAGGAGGTGAGAGGAGGAGGGCAACACTGGCCCCCAATGAAAGAGCTGGATGGATATGTTTATGGGTCACTTCCTGCTTGGCCTACATATCATGCACACACACACAGACACACACAGACACACACACACACACACACACACACACACACACACACACACACACACACACACACACAGAACACCCATATTTCCAAGACAAACTAATTTATTAATTTCATCAATAAAAATAAAATTTTCACGATTCCATTATTTGTAACATTAATAATTCTCGTTAAATTTATATTAATGAAATAAATATATTGTCATAATATCTATAAAATACCTATAATATGGACATTTTAAATTAAGATATTAATTTAAATATTTGTCATTCATTCGATGTTTGCTACGTATTTCATTTCTTTACTTATTCTTTCATTTCCATGATTAGTTCATTTTTGTTTTACTGCTTGTCCCCACTTGGGGTACCTTCTCCCATGATGCTCTAACCAGGTTGCAGGGAGATGTCCTGCACAGGTTATTATGAAAGAGGAGGCTTGGCTGGATTTTGCTGAGACATTATTTTTGTATTTCATGGTGAAAAGCAGCGGTGTCTAGGAATGTCATGATACCAGACCTTTGGCAGGCGGTACCAACACCAATGAAATTATGATTCTCATCACTAAATTCAACAGCACAGCAAAAAAACAGAAAACAACAGAGGCTGGTGTACACACAGTGTGCTAAAACACATGCACACACCTCCATATAATCAGTGCGCAAGCGGTAGTTTAAATTGACTAACAAGGTGACAGACAGTCATAAGTATTCATTTAAAAAGTTTGTATACTGGCTTTTGGTCGTCTATAACTTGTCCCTGCTGATCTTGGCATGATTTTTAGGACCTGTTGCTGCACTTGCTGCTGCCATTCCACGTGTTGTTGTTATTGTTTACTGTGCCTGCCTTCTTCTTCTCTTTAAGTTTTGATGTCAGACTAGGACGCTTGTAGGGTTATTATACTGCCCTCGTCAGTACAGTGTGAATCACATCTACAGTACATGTTTGGTACCTACGGTACTGTAGAAAAACAAGTACTGTCACATTTTCAGAATTTTTGCATCAACTTTGTGCCGAAGTATCGGTTCTTGTGACATCCCTACTGGTGTCCCATCCTTAGTATGTTTGGTTCTGCTCTCGTTCTCCTTCAGTTCTCAACTTAAGAGAAGAGCAGCTACAGAAAAACTTCTTTCACTAATACACTTTTCTTGTTATTCTGTACCGGTGTTGTGTGCTCGATACTCAAATACATCACAAATATTCATATTCATAATATTCATGTACTGTAGAAGTTCTCCTACTTTGAAAACCAATGCACTCACAAAAGAAAATTCAGTCTCTCACACACACACACATACACACACACACACACCACACACACCACACACCACACACAGCAACCATGACACCCTTACATGTGTATTATACTCTATCCTTTTCAGCCACTTGCTTGGTTCTTGGCTCTTTTCATAGCGGTGTCCATTTCCACTCAAATGAGCATGAGCACTGTGCGCGGCAGCGGGCCTCTCCTTATCCACACATCAATAGGGAGTGTTTGCAGAACACCCACTAAGGACCTGAGGGGCCAAGGGTCATCAAAACCTCCGTCTTCTCCCCATTTGAACCTTTGACAGCAGCAAAACAAACAGTCCTTAAGATCTCATCAGAGGCTTGAACTTGGCAGGGGCCCACTGGTGTGAATTAACTTTTTCTGTCGGTTTGACAGTTTGACATCTGGTTGGAGTTGGTAGGAAGAAATTTTTTTATTTGGACTTCTAATCTGTATGATTGTAATAATGTTGAACAACTCAGTATTTGCTTTATCACTGAAGCTACACACTGTTTTTCACTGGTAAAAGTCTTAAATGTTCTCCAAAAGAAGTTATAGTTGTGCTGCACAGAATATCCTTTCTAAAAATCAATATTAAAGTAAATTTGTAGCTTTTAAACTAGATTAATATGGCACATTTACACTACTTCTCTCTCCTAACATAATTTCTGAGCATGTACAAGTGTTTATTATATTTTGCAAAAATAAATTTCAAATTTCAAATTTGGGAAAGCCTCAGCAAAGCAGCAGTGTTTAAGTACTCTTTATATCAGTAATGCTGTAGTGGCAAGATGTGCTACCTCTATTTAATCTGTGTTACAGATCTATTAATTCAGTTTAAAAAGGCCAAACCAGGTATAAATGTCAATTTAAAAGTTAGGGGAAACAAACAAACCAACTAAAAAATGTTTGAATCCAGGGTTTTTTTGTGCAAATGTTATCTCTCCTACATTTTTTTAAAAAATGGTTAAAAAGGGAGAAGAATGAAAATTGAATTGGGAGTGTTACCGTTACACAATGTGTACAGTATCATAGACTGCTGGCCCACCAGAACAACCAACCCAGTTTAACTATATTTTAAAGCTTGCCAGACGTGTCTGTGTCTTTTCTGCAAGTCTGTGATGGTTTATGGGCATGTCTGTAGCAGTGTGTCTGTTTATATGTTTTTTCTGTCCGTTTATATCTGCTCTCTGATTGAGTGACAGTCATAAAGAGGCAAAGGGGAGCGTGATCAGCCAAGCTTAGCAGTATCATGCGATAGGACTAATTCTTCCACAGTAAATAAGGGGTATTAGGCTTCTCTGTCACAGTAGGGGTCCTGAAGACACACACACACACACGCACACACGCACAAACCTTTTCTCTCTTGCTCTCCGCTTCTTCTTCCTTGTGCTTCCAGTTCCCGTTGTCCCTCCCACTGTCCCAGCCCACCCCCTTAGGCCCTGACAGATGTGTGCCGAACAGACCACATACATGGAGGGTGTCACCTTACCCCCTCTGGAACTAAAGGGCTAATGCGCCACATTTAGGAGGCTGCCGCCCTTTGTTCTGCCAGGATAAGAGGTGACGGGGACAGGAGACTGAGACAAGACCTAGTTCTCTAAATGGCCCAAGTCTCCATCTTTAATTCCCTGGCCTGTCTGAATTTTTTTTTTCTCTATAAATTTGTTTTCCTCCTTTCCCATTCTTACAATTTTCCCTCTGTTCCTTCAGCGCTTTCATTGTAGATTTAGTGGTCATCACTGGAATACAGCGCAGGAATTGTTAGGCAGTGAATTGCAGTTATCACACATTATCCGTCTTCATCACATCACTGTCACTCTGGTCGTAGCACCACTTTTTGTGTGACATGACAAAGGTGATCGTCACAAACACCAGTCAGCGGTGACCTTCATCTCAAAGGGGATTTTCTCAAGGGAATTACCCAGTAATAACTCGTGTTATTGTGGCAACAACAGCAGCACGCGACTTCACTCTGAGCAGTTTGAACTGAAATGAGGGCTTTTGCTGTAATGAGAATGGAGGGTTTTTGAGCCAAAAAAAATGGTTAACAACCTGAACATTATTATTTTGTTGTGAGGGTCAGGGATTGATTTTTTTATTTTTTATTTACTGGTTTGTCTTGCTACATTACTGCTGTTGAATTTAGATTTTCTGATTTAACAGTAAAGGCTCAGTCAAAGATCAGAACAGGCAGAATAAATTATGACTCACGTAGTTTAATGATTAGAACAGCCTGGTCCATAGAGAAGATTTGCAAATATTTATCCTGCAGCACTTTTCAACACCACTTTCAAAAGCCTTCACTTAACAAATTACTATCACTTAAGATGCTTTCAGGTTCAATGCATTGTAGGGATTTATTTTGATATTCATTTTCGCTTCCTTTTTTTTTGTGTGTGTGTGTGTGTGAAATATTCAAACATAAAGCTGAAATTGCAACTACATAGCTTCCACCATATCCAAATAAACAAAACAATTACACAAGTGCAACAGAAATCCCCTTTGCATCTGTGCAGGAATGTGTCTGCTGTTGTTCTTTTGGGAGGATAATGGCACAAGAGCGTCCTGTAATTTAGTCTCTGTAACCATTGATCAGCTGGATTTATGTGCCATTACCTCACTGTTCCAGTCAACAGTTGTAATTATGTCTGAGAGAGAGAGAGAGAGAGAGAGGGAGAGGCCTCCAGTTACACAGGACCCAAATACCTGAATAAGCTTTTATCAAACAGCCCCTGCTGCTCACTTAGTACCAGATTGACACTGGTGGCAGACCTACTGACCTCCATATGAGAGAGATGGATGGATGGATGGACGGATGGATGGATGGATGGGTTTGTTGAGCTCAGTCAGTAAGCCACACCTCATAATAAGAGACCTTTGCGTCAAGCTGCTGCTCCGGCCCCTTTAAAATAAGTCTTTTTGTGCTTTTGAAGGTGCATGTGAATTTAAAGAAAATATCTGTTTGAAACAGATTTTATTTATTTCAGTAAGAAGCAAGTCTTTCAGCACAAAGGTGTCTGTCAATGGTGGGACAGCCTGAGTGACCTTAGGACTGCATGGATCAGGGGTTTATGTGCAATTGATTTTGAGTTTGTTTTATGGGTATAATAAACACCGGTCCTGCTGCGCCTTGGTTTTTCTCTTTGCTGTAGTAAGCTCGTGATACCCCCTTCTCATCCTCCCACCTTCCAGTGCTTTAGCTGCAGGCCGTGTCACAAGGACAGTGTTGCAAATTTCACATTTAAAATTATAGCTAGAACTGCAAAACACTGCTACATCATTCAGTACAACATTGGCTAAATGACGGGAAAGCCTCCACCTTGAAAGAATCAGCTTTGCTTTGACAAACTTGAGGATTTCAGGAAAACTTTACCCCCCCCCCCATTAATGGCTTTTCTGGAGGAAGTCTATATCAACTTGAATGATGACTCTCACTCTTTATCAGGCGGCCATTAGGAGATAGGTCTAGAGGCTGGGCTGTGGATTGGATTTGCTTGTTTGTTCTTTTAGTAGTAGTTTTATTTTCACTCTTCACCATATTCACTATGTGTATATGTTCATATAGGTTAACTGTTCTGTGCTCTCTTGTATTGGTGTGAACAATGGAAGAATACAGCTGTACTAACTGTTTGTGTGTGTGTGTGTGTGTGTGTGTGTGTGGCAGTGGAGCTTCAATAAAACGTATTTCAACTAAATTGATAAATTAGTTGATCACGGGAAAATAAATCTGCAGCCATCTGCCTAAATGCCAAAAATATACTGAATCCATTCCATGCATACATCTTATGACCTAACAGTTCATCAAGGAAATAATCGACAGATTGATCAATAATACAGATAATTCTTAGTTGCAGCCCTAATTAAAATAATGGAATCAATTAGAGTTGAAACAATTGTTGATTAATAGATAAGCAGGTCAACAGAAAATGAATCAACCTTGATTTTGATAATAAAATAATAATTTCATTTACATTTTGTAAACAGTAATGCCAAACACTCTGGGATTCACTCTCCAGCTTCCCCCATATGAGAACTTACTGCCTCTGTCAGTTTTTTCATTGTAAATTGAATATCTTTGTGTTTTGGACAGTTTGTGAGACAAAACAAAACCTCTGAAGACATCTTGTCTGGCGTTTTTCAATATATTCTGGCATTTCATCGACCAAACAATGAATCGATTAGTTGTGAAAGTAATGATCAGTGGCAGCCCTCAAATCCCTTGCTATTTGATGCATGAGTAGGTGTTGTTTCTGTTTTTATATTGTTGTCAGTTATCCTTATTTCAGTAATAGCTGTCTTTTTTTCTGAGACTGAATGTCTTGGGTCCGAAAGTACTCATCAAATTAGTGTACAACTTTCTTTGGCTTGCTTTAGGGAACAGTATATACTGTACTAGAGAGAGGATGTCAGCCACTTAGAGGAAATTCCCTGATTCTGTGTATGTGTGTGTTTGTGAGAGAGAGAGGGAGGGTGAGAGATTGAGAAGGCTTTGTTTTTCTTCTGTGGGCAGATTTCAAACAGCATCTGGTGAGCTCTTGAAAAAGACCGTTATGAGTATGTTCAAATCCAAACTGAATCATTTTTGCGCCCTCCTTCCTCCTCCCTCCTTTTTCTCTCCTCCTTGTTGTCGGTGTTTGGAGACACATGGTGATATCATTCCCTCCTCCCTCCGTCTCTCTCTCTCTCTCCCTCTCTCTCCTCTCAACATGTAGACATTTCCATAACAGAAAAGGAATATTTTTAATTTGCTGCTTTCCATAATTTTGCAACATATGGTATAAACGATTTTGATGCAAATGTATGTGCTAATTATTTGCAGACGAGCCTTAAACAGGGCAGCCATTGAAGTGGAATGAAAGCAAATTTGCAATCACCTTAAATTTTGCTAACCATTTACTGTTAAGTAAACTTTGCTAAGTAATTTAATTACCTTGGACTGCTGGCAGGCGCTCAGGGCTTTTTGGGAGGAGGAGGAGGAGATGGGGGATTGAATGCAAAGAATGCAGAGTGAGAGAGAGATGAGAAGGAAAGAGTAAAAACAGTGTACAGTACCGCTAACAAGAGTATTATTGAATTCTCACCATGTGGAGGGCAGTGCTGGAAAAGATTTAGTTGCTCGGGCTCTTTTGTAAGAGAAAGGCACGGAAGAGATGTGAATCTTTTAACAAGTTGTCCCGTGACATTGTGTGGTTTTCAGGATCGGACCGTCTCTTAAGTTTGTGTGTTTGTAAATATTTCTGCAAGGATTTAATGGATGTTGCTGTCCGATTGGCCCTGGAGTAGACATAAATGGATTGCAGTAAAGTGTAGACCTGTGCATTCCTGCCTTCATGAGTTGTAATAATTTCTTCCCTCTGACACACTATTCTTCATGTTAAGGCCAGGGCTGCACAATTATGCCAAAAAAATGTAATAGCATTTTCCTTAATGCTGTGGTCATGGTTGTTAATCATTGGTGTTGGTCTCAGTGAATTTTATGTGGAAATTGAAAGGGACAGTGTGGTTACATGGATCACAGGAAGTTCAAATATTTGCCTCATGTTGTATTGTTTTACTACACTGGATCAAAGCAGATTTAATGTGGCTTTTTTTTTTTACACAGATCATCAAAAAACAAAAAAGACTTTAATGTCAAAGTGTAAACAGATCTCTACAATTTGATCTAAATGAATTACAAATATGCAATTTACTGTATGTCTGTGTAAGAATTCCCCTCTATAAATAGGACATACCTGAGTCACCACGTAATTGCTTAAATGAAGATCACCTCTGTTGGAATTGCACTCAACTTGTGCCTGAGATTTAAATCAGCCAAAAACTCGTCAGTTTACAGTAGACTTAGCCTCCCTGTACATCATTATGCTCTGCTTTCCTCTCGTACTCCAGAAACATGCAAGTGAGGTGCATGTAAAATTACAAATTGTTCATAGGTGTGAATGTGTGTCTGGGTGTTGCGATAGTCACTAGAGAGATAGGCAGCATGTCCGGGATGTTTCCCTGCCTTCTGCCCCCCCCCCCCGGTGACCCTGAATAGGAATAAGGAGATATAGAAAATGGATGGATGGATGTTCAGCGTTCCTGTTATAGATGGACAAGGATGGGTTGCTGCAGCAACCTTGGCCTTCGTACACTCATCACACTGGATTCTTCTGATGGCTCTTCAGGTGATTGAATTGATTGGTTGAATTGCTTTAAAGGACAACAACAGCTCCACAGCTTGTTTGATGTCACTTAGACTCAAAATAAAGTATTTACTTGTTAGACACTCGCTCATTTTGTCTGAAACAATTCTCTGTTTACCTTTTTATCAGCAGAAACAGCAACATTAGTGGTACTACATCCATGCATGATTGAGCCACAGGGAATGGCAGATGTAAATATGACAAATGGGATGAATGATGTGGGCCCCAACGCCTGTGATTGCATGCAGAGCTCCATGTGAATAATGGGGGAATGTCTGATTTAATTGTATTGGGTTGAGGGTGACACTTGCTCAGGTGGCGGAGAGGGAAATTGCAAGGTTGGTGGTTTGATTCCATCTAAAAACACATCAAAGTGTCCTAATATTTAACTCCAAACTGAGCAGGTCAGGGCCTTGTTTGGTAGCTTTGCAACCACTGATGCACGAATGTTTTTGTGTGAGTGATGTATTAGTGTGAGTTATATAAATGTATGTTCTCTGTGTTCTAAGCACAGCAAAGTCAGTTAAAATGTTGACTGTTTTGAACTCACAGGGTGGAAATAGTTAAAACAGTATGAATATACCTGGTTTCCTATATTGACAATGCACTGAAAATAGACTCTATTAATTAGACATTATAGGCATTATTCCCTCACTTAATAACAATTATCAGAATGACACAAAATACTAATCTTGTAAATACAAATAAATTGAAACATTTTCTCCCCCTGTGATCAGTTTTCTCATCTACAAGTCCACCTTAAAGGCATAGGGTTACATTTCGGGCAATATGTGTGTTCACTTTTTTTGCAGAGTTAAATGAGAACAATGATACCACACTCGCTCCGTGCGATGCAGGAGTGGTCTACAAAGTGACCAAAGAGGAGGGGTCGAAAGTTAGAAAATGTTAACTTCGTGCAAACAAGAGTGTAATTCGCCTGACGGTAAAGCAGTGTTTTGCCAGAAAGCGTAAAGTGAAAAAACAATGCAGTGAGGGGCCAGTAAGTTTAGTGTTTAGCTGCTGCGGGTACATGTTGCTCTCTGGTCTCAGGGGTTACAAAGGTTACAAAACAAAGTGCTGCATGGCACAATTTCATGCAAGCTACCAGCTAGCTTGTGAGCGTTGACATGCCCACAGCGAGAGTTGTGCGATTTATTCGCTCCCTATGGGTCTTAACCGTAATTACCAAAACAACCAACTATTGCTATACGGTTCCCTGGATTTGCTAACATGTGAAACTACCTTAGCCTGTGCATTTTGTTTGGTAAAGGTTTACAAACTGTTGAATGCCACAGTTATAATGTTGTTGGGAATGAATGTCACATTATACAATTCAGCATGATTAATTTCCCAGCTCTGTTTAAGGCAGTGTTGGATGTTGTTATGGCTAACAGTCATTGGTGTGGTTAAAAACACGGACACCCTGTGCTGTTCTGTAGCCTGACTGCTGGACTGCATCAACAAGCTGCAAACACAGTGGTTAGCTTCTTGAAGCTTTACATGATCAAGAAAAATATCAGACTTTGCTGTTACTTTTTTCATCTTTATCAGCTTCTGTGGGGTGTGTGGGGGGGTGCAAGTCTACTTTAGGGTTTGTGTATATGTGTGTGTGTGTATGTGTCGATGTAGGTAAATGGAGTATATGTGTGTTTCTGTGTGTTACTGTCACGGGTTTGGCTGCTTCTATAACAAGCTCACCCACTGATGTCAATTAGAAATGTAACTGTACAAGGTTGTCTTTTGCTATCGTGTATAACCAACTGTCATTTCAAAGAAGTCAATACTTCTCTCAAAGTTTTTATTTTTTCTTTATTTTTTTATTTCTTCTCTCATCAATCTGGCCTCCCCCTAGTAGTAAAGTTGTAACAGCTTCTTCTCTTGTTTCACACCAGTGAGGCTCCACAGACACACACAGGAAGGCGAGGGCTGGGATGGAATTGAAGTAATAAAAACCCCTTTGTTTTAGTTTGTATTGGACCATTCATCATCACTTTATTTAATACGAGGCTGTAATTGTGCCATCCCCAACCATCGCTAATGGCTGTGTTCGTCTGTGTTTGCTTTGTTGATGGAAATGAATGAAATTAGGATAAACAACCGCAGAGTCGCGTGTAATCAAGCCCTGATTAATGTACCAGCGTTTCAGCGCCGTTTCTCATTCCACAACACCTGATATCTTTCCCATAAACAAATTGTGTTTGTCTAAATGAAGAAATTAAATGACGCATTTGATGAGTTTATGATTGACCCGGTCCGGCTCGTGGCTCATTACTCTCTGTCTGTTGAGGCCAAGAGGTATGTGACTAATGCTCTGTCACTTCCCACACGAGAATTTATCACCACCACTGATTAATGGCAGCCAAACAGCATTTTAATAATTTTATGATTGTGGTTTCTGGCAGTCACAGAGAGAGATCGAGAGAGAAGGAGAGAGAGAGGGAGAGAGAGGAAGATGGAAGGTAGAAGGGGGGAGGGGGTTGTTTAGAGGGAGAGGGTCCAAAGAGAGGGAGAGAAAGCGACAGAAAGTGTTCATCCCAGATTAAATGTTTCATGCCATTGCAGGCTGAGCAGACGGAGGCATGATTATGCGCCGTATGAACATCCCCATGAATCTTCCTCTCACACTTGAAAAGTATTTCATACACATGTTTAATGAATTTCTCCCCCCTCATTATTACATTTACTTTTTCCACTGGAAAGCAACAAATTGGCAACAAATCTGTGTAAAATACCTCAACAGTGAGTGATTGCTTCCCTCCGGAGGTGAAATATGGAGATGGATCTGGGAATGGTATGGATATACAGGTTAGGAGAAGGTAGGGGTTAAAACATTGGTGTGGCAGATGGAGATCATGATAAAGCCAGGTTACGGCACAGACTGATATTTTACGGCAGTAACAAAGACTATGACTGTATTAGTTTTAGTTTAGATATCGATGTTACTTGAATAATTTTAATAAAAAATCAATCATGAACTGCTTCTTTAAAACATATGTGAATATATAAAGTGTGTATATATATATATATATATATATATATATATATATATATGTTTTTTGACAGTATGTTTCTGTGACTAGTCACTTTGCCAGAGGACTACAAAGAGTCAGCAAAGAAACTTAAAATCAATGAGCCTGTCTGTGCTCCATGGTTGCTGTCTGCACTAACATTTATTAATAATATGGGTGCAGACGTGAAGTGGCTATGCTCTGCTGGTGATCTGGAGATGCCTGTTTGACTGGTTCTTAAATGAGGATAGAAAGGATAGGCTGCTTACGCCAGGAAACTGACAAGATTGACATATGCAGCATATGTTAGTTATGTGGAGGCACTTTTTATTACAGAATATTTGGTCTGGTGCCTGATTACAACCATGAGTCCATCACAATCAGCCCTCAGTGTGTGATATGTCCTATAAGTGAATAATCTTTATTTCTATCGTGCCTTTTAAAACCAGGTCTTACAGTGTGCTTCACAGGAAGTAGTCAAATGTAGTGAAATAAAACAAAACGTAAAACAATTGGAGTAATAAGCTAAGCAAGTTGTCTGTGTTCAGATACGCAGCTGAGACTTCAGTCAAATTAAGTGTTTGATTGAAACTCTGTATGCACTGGTTGTCAGCAAGTAAAATGGCAAATGTTTTACCCATGTCGTAACAGATGTGTAAACATAGACATTTGCACTCCATCTTTAGCCTATTCTTGCTTTGTGTTTTATCTCTGAAGCACTTGATGTTATTCACCTTATATTAATAGTTACACATGAAAATGTGTGAAAAAATTATAAAAATTATACAAAAGCCTTATAGCTCAGGACAGACAACTTGTTTATAAAAAATAAATTAAGGTTTTTTTTCAAAATATTAAAACCATAAATGCACCAAAAACAAAAACCTTATGACTTATTTTTAACCGACTTCAAATCTGGAATGAATTGGGCTTCATCATATTTTAACAACCTGATTGTTTAAGTGTTTGTTACATATTATGACCTCCTTCTGTGAGATTGATGTTTTAGCATGTGTGCATGCATGTGCTTACATTTGTATTTATTCTCATGGGGCTGAAGAGTTAAACTCTACATGCCAAGACACATACTGTACTGACTCCAATGGTTTTGAACAGCATGTGTTTCATTCCTGCCACACCAGCAACCTTTCAAAGTGAATGTTAGTTTGAATTAGATTAGTGTGGGTCATTTTTCCTCCTAACTCAGAGACACAGGAATAAACGCAGCACGGCTGATAAACATTTAGACACCTGTCGTCTCCAATCTCACGTTGCAGGGTTCAGGAACAGATGGAAGTCATGAGTTGTTTCAAACTTCTAATGGAGTCCTAATTTTGTACAGATTGCACTGTTACCCTGCCCCAACTAACATACACGCGCAGCTTATTATTTCTCTGCTCTCTCTCTCTCTCTCTCTCCTGTTACATGCTTCTGTCTACACCATCTCCTACTCTCAGTCTCCTGCACAAAGAAATATGTCCAGGAAATCCCGTAAAAAACATGTTATATGAGGAAGAAGAAGTCAACAAATAGCATATAGCTAGAAAAGTAATGCTGGCTATTGTTATACAGCAGCTTCACAGCCAAAAAGTGGAGGCTGGACAAAAACTATATTGTTATTTATTTATTTATAACCCATCTCACACTAGTGCTTTGAGACTGAATAACTTCCATGTTCTCACAGACTACCAATCTGTTTCAGGAGGTAATTTCCAACCATGATTAACCCAAACGTGTGCACTTGCACTGTTCGGTTTGACCACCACCGCCATTGCAGCAGGCAACACATAAATCAGCCGATAAAATTATCTCTACTGGCTGTGATTCTATTTTCTACCCAACACGTACTGTATTCTCAGTGCTCATGTCCCCTGTCTTCTAATGTCGGCATCTCCACTTCCCTTCTTCCCTCACTGTTCCTTCATGTCTTTTTCATTCAATCTTGGCATTGCATTTACTATACACACTCAGACATAACAACTCAAACTGCTCACAGGGGGCTGATGACAGAGACATCCACCCACACTCCTTCAGAAGGGCGGCTCTGACACACTATTTACAGTAGGCCACACGCATGCATGCACACACACATTTACACCCATCTAAATTGTTCATTTGTCCAAGATGCCGCACCCAACACTTATCTCCTTTCTTCCTCTCTTTCTTCATCCCTCAGCCCAAAGCCAGTGGTTCCAATAGAGGAGTGAAGAGAAATAAACAGTTAATTAATCCTCCATTGGCTCAGTCTTGCATATTTCTGCCTAATTAGTAAACCAGGCAATAAGGGGCCCCTTGGTACCCGTCTCCTCCCAGCCAGGGCCCCGTCTCCCAGAGCAGAACTTCAGCCGTGTGTTTAAGGAGAAATAAATATCAGAAAGTACATTGCTCCTCTTTCATCTCCTCGTGCTGAGAAGAGGGAATTGCTGTGGGAGAATTAATGTTCATTTAATTTCCCTTCTTTCTACTGCTCATATATTTGCATTCTTCAGGTATTTCTTGTCTTTGCATGTTTCCCTCACTCTCTCTCTCTCTCTCTCTCTCTCTCTCTGTCTCTCTCTCTCTCTCACTCACTCATATACACATACAGAACAGGGCCTTTTTCATAGCTACTACATCTGCAGGACACATGTTCAGTAAATGTACATTTGTGTGAGTGTCTGTTCGCCATGAATTAGTGCGTGTTAGCTTAAAAGAAAGATGTCCGGGCCTGTATCTGCTGATGGTGAAAGTATGTTTTTCTGATGTCTTGAACATTATCCCCTTGTTACCAAAGGCTAATCTGTCTTTCTCAGTTTGATTCATGTCTTTTTAGAGCCAATGGACAAAGTCAAAGACAATCCTGGCTGCAGACTCCAGCACAGAGATTGATGCGATCAGCTCTGTTCATACTCAGAATAAACCTATCTTGATCTGCGGCTTTGTGGATATGTATCCAGAGGCCAGATTCAAGCTCCACAATTTAGTGACGGTCGCATACCTGCAAAGTCACAAAAAAACAGGCATGCACATATTGAACTGCTTTTGGCAAAAACCCCTACTAAGTAACATTTTCAAAAGGAAAGCAGAGGAGTTCAGCTTGAATCAAATGCAGACTGTCATGTTTCAGTTAATGTTTTGGTCTAAACAACCTTCATCCAATCAGTTATTTAATACAGCATTTTGTATTAAATTATCTTTATCAGGTCTTCAACAGTTTTCACTTTTTATTCAAGTTGTGCTATCGTCCTAATTTGAAGAAATTAAAATTTAGATTTTTTTTTCTTGTCTACAATTCAGTAAACGCTTAGCGGTCATAGATATCATGTGAAAACTTTTTTACAGTAGAACTTAATATCACCAAGTTCCCAGAATAAGTGGGCGTTCAGACTGAAAACAGCCCTGCGATTAAAAACAAAAACAAAAAAAACAAAAAAAACTGCAAGGGCCTGCTTGGTGGAAGAGTGTTGTTTCAGGTGCCAGTTTGAGTAATAGATTGATAAGTATGAATGTGTATCAGATGCCAAAACACTGCACAGCGTTTTATATTATGAGAAAAGTTATCTTTTGTTGTGGCAATTGAGAGTTACACAGGTAAAATATGGTGTTCATGTTAGAAAGTAATCTAACAGAAATGTACACTTGTACTCTTTTAATTGGCCAGTGCAGCACCTTGTTGGATGACACTATGACAAAAGTTGAGCCAAGTTCAACGGCGTACACTCATTCAAAGGGATGACAGGCGTTTTTATGCTTCTGCACCGGTGATAGCTGTGGCCCTAGGCACCAAGTTCACTTGGACTCAAGGATGAAGTGATTAGAATTTGGTGGTGTCGGGGCGCCCCATTTCTCATCTGGTAGAGCGCGTACCACATAGGCTCAAGTCCTAACCACAGCGGCCATGGGTTCGAATGCGATCCGTGTCATCCCCTCTCTCTCTCCCCAACCTTCCTGTCTCACTCTCACTGTCTCTAGTACAATAAAGGCAAAAATGCCCCAAAAAAAATAACTTTAAAGAATTTGGTGGTGAAAGGTCAAAGGTCACTGTGACCTCATAAAACACATTTTACATAACTCAAGAATTCATACACTAATTATTATTTAACATGAATGTCTATATAGGATAAAATGATGACGTGATGACATTTTGTAGTCAAAAGGTCAAAGATTAATTTCACTGTGACATCATAATATTCTGCAAAATCACATCTGGCCATTATTCAACACTGTAACTCAGGATCAGAAGGGGAGATTGTGACCATGTTTCCTGCAACTTGAGTGGTTGGCGGAGGCATATAGCCGTGAGGTGGTAATTCGAGTTTCACACAAGACTACTGTTGGTAGTCTGATGTCGCCTAATTGTGAAAAAAAGGTGTGACTGAAGTGTCTTCATTACTTTGTAGTCCTATTACTGATAACTGCAGTCAGACACAAATTTCACATTAAAATTTCGTTATTTCTACACTTTCTACACATCTGAAACTATTGGAGTCTAATACAACAGGTGTTTCCATTATTTTGTCCACCTTGTTTACATCAGTGGAAACAGTAAAAATATCAGAAACACGTTTCTCTATAATGCAAAACAGTTCTACAGTACCACAGCTACATCCTCCAAAATGATCATACAGTTGAATCAATACCTCAGACTGTTGCAGTGGACTGTGTTAGTTTTAGCTAGGTGTATCTAATAAACTGGAAACTGAGTGTATGTATGATATACATAAATACTGACGCACTGACCTCTGACCTCCCCTCAGATCACATAGTAACTAACACGTTTTTCAGTATCTGATCAAATGGTTTGGCCATGAGCCTGCTGCTCAGTGTCATACTGATGCATCTGTACTGTAAGTTAAGCTGTTTGCTCTGAAAATGTTCCATATGTAGAAATGCCCACCAGGGGAGGATGTGCCTTGGAAATGGGACAGATGGGGGTTAACCCGACAGACATTGCCTGTCATTGCTGTCTGTGCAAATGCACTGAATACGCCTCATACCAGCACCAGTACTCTCAACCTCTGGTCCTCTTTAGCTTGTGTGTGTATGAGAGAGAGAGGAAGGATGTGTGTGATCTCTGTGCAATCTATATATCTGTGATTAGTTGAGCTGCACTAGTGAATTAGATGTGTAATCTCGTTCCTAATAGTGACAAACCTTTAAATCCCCATTTTGTGTTAAAACCAGACAGGGTTTTACTGAAGCAGGTATGACCTTTGACCATGTGTTGATAGAGTCTATGTACTTACAGAAGCTTATGGGAGTCTTGATTACTTCTGCCGGGACCAGTTCTCTAACAGTAGGAAACAGATGAGTCGTGTCACAGTAACAAGGGAATCCTCAACTTTGAAAAAATGTACAGTATGTGGGACAAGTGGGAGAGTTGAGGGGGAGAGTGTGTGTGTGTGTGTGTGTGTGTGTGTGGGTGTGTGTGTGTGTGTGTGTGGGTGTGTGTGTGTGTGTGTGTGGGTGTGTGTGTGTGTGTGTGTGTGTTTGAGGGGGGTGGGGGTCTCCAGATCAGGACTAATCGGTGGGATCAGCTGCAGTGAATAGGCTAGTCGTTATTCTGAATTGGCCAGGATATGTGGTTATATGGTAGAGAGCGAGGGTTTAAATCCTACAGCCGGCATTGTTGGGCCCTCTATACAAGCTGGCTTTACTCCGCGCACACACAAACACACACACACACACACACACAGAGCAGTATGAGAGCAGGGATGAGCGTTAATGATAAATGTATAATCCCCACGCACACACACACACCATTAAACCCAGTGGATTACAGCTTGGGGAATTACGGCAGGGATTTCTGTTGTCTCTCTTTCTGTCTTGCTCTTTCCTCCTCTGCTTTCACTGCCCTCGCTTGTCAACAGCCCCACTTGGCCCGGGCTGCCAATCCAGAGCTTTGATGAGGCAGTGTCAGCTATTTGTTTGGCCGTGCACAAATGGATCTCTGAATAGAAAGAGTGTATGAGAGAGAGAGAAAGAAAAGCTGAAGGAAAGGGAGAATGGCCATCTTGGCATGTGATAATATTGAGAAATAATCTGCCACCTTCCTCCTCCTCTCCTTCTTGTTTCTGTTGTCTCTCTCACAGGTCTCTCTCTCTCTCTCTTTCTCCCCATTCTTAACTCTGTCTCTCGCCCTTTATCTGTTAAACACAGACTGTGCCAGTGTCGGCTTGCAGCTGATTACCGGTGTAATCACTCACATTTTAGATGATCTGATAGGAGAAAAGGCCGACAAATCATCTTAACACCCCCCTGAATCCTGTGAACTCCTTCTCCTGAAGATAGTGGCCAACAACAACTACTTTATTTTTGTCCTCAATATTGTCTTTCTTTAACAGTAGGCCAGAAAATTCCCTCAGAAAAGCCCAGTTAGAACAATGCCTGGGTAAGCCCATTCTGCCAATATCCACCGCTTATTTCAGTGTAATGTAAGCCCTGGATTTGCCAGTGTAAGTAGATTGGGGCACAATGTAAGTACAAGTGGAGTTGATGTAGCTAACTTTGTACTAAGTGGCAGCCTCCTGTGTCTTAGTGAGAGCTGCTCTCTGTCTCTGTCTGAGTTTGTGGAGCTTTCAGTAACAGACAAGTGGCTACAGCAACAATAATTACTGAGGGGCAACAAGCTTTTACTGCAACTCACTTTTAGTTTTACTTTGTGCGTGGTCATTGGGCATTGGCCAGGGTTTCTTTGCCGCCGATCAGAAACACAAAACATGATTTCCCTTTCAAAATATAGTGCTGGTTGTGCTGCATCTCCTTGTAGTTTGCCGGATGTTCTATGCTCCAGGTGCCAGGCTCAGTGGTTTCTCAGAAGATATTTTCCAGACTAATACTGGCGAACACTAAGATAACAAGATTTAGGATAACATATCTCATGACCTTACACTGTGGGAAAGATGGTTACAAGTTAAAACATGGTCTAAATTTAATACAGTTTGCTCTTTGAGTATACATAAACGTGTTGCTGTTGTTGCCAAATACACCAACAATGATTATCTAGAAGGTGAGCTACCATTTTGATAAAGCTCAGCCATATTGGTTTTATGTAGTCAATAGCAATATATATTGAAAAAGACAGTTCAGTTAATTGCTAACACAGATTGCATATGGTCTTGTGTTGCTGTTTTTATGCTGTGTTAAACAGTGTAGAGGAAATTTCCATGTGACCTGGAAGTTGCTTCAGATCCTCAAATGGTTTGGATGTGGTTGACACTCACACCAGCCTCAGTTGCCCATTTTTGGAATAGCTGGGTTAGTTAGGCGCAGTCAGGCATTGCCAAGATGGCAACAGCTGAGCAGCCCACTCTGAGCTTCAAAACCGCTCTTCAGAAACCTATGGGTGACGTCAGGAGGCTACGTCCATCTTTATTTACAGTCTATGGTGTGTTTGGGAGCGAGTGAGTGGGGCATGGAAGTGAGACATGAGCCTTTTAAAAATTCAGGTGTCAACTGACGAACTGAGAGTTGTCCAGATGATCGGATTTCATCTGTGTGATCGGATTTCACATGTTAATACTAGTGCTGACCGATTAATCTTATTTTCATTGTCGTTGCGATATGAACATGTGCAATAAACACATCGCAAAAGATGTAAAAAAAAAAAAAAAAAAAAGTAGAAAAAAATAATTTTTAATTACATATGCCAGTTTTCAAGGCGCAGCGCCGGAGCCAAAAAAACTAGGGAAAAAAACTCTCTACTGCGTTTTGGTGTCGGGCTGCAGCCTCGCACACACACACACAGCAGACAGCAATGAAGTGGCGGTGGAGACCAGTAAAGAGTGAACTTTTTACCGGAGCTGACAACAACTACGGTCGTAGCTCTGAGAGTGTCATCACAACCTTTGCGAGTGAAAAAGCAGTTAGCGTCCTTCATCACACCACCTGTTCATCAAGATTTAAACAGCTACATTTTCAACATCTCCATCCACCGCGGTTTGTTTTACACGAGCGCAGCGTGCTAACGTTAACCTAATAGCTAAAAGGAAAACTGTCTGTGTGTAGACTTATAGCTATAGTCTGAGACAGCACCCCCCCCCCCCCCCCCCCCCCCCCCCCCCCCCCAGCAACATTACCTGCTGCAGAGGTAGGAAGGAGGAGATGACCGATAGTGACCTTTGTCTGTGCTCTTAATTCAGCTTTGCTCAGCAAAACTGTGTATGCACACTTCAATATTTGTATATTTATCACAAATAACATCGTCATTGCCAAATTGAACAGTGTCATCTTACAATTTTCCTCATTTCATGCAGGCCTACCACCATCTCAAGGCCCTGAAGTACTTAACCTGTAACTGCTGTTAAGCTGCTCTGTACAGTAGTAATGATCAGAACAAGCTCAGTACATTGCAAATTTACTTAATTGTCTTAATCGAGTTAATATTGGAAAAATTGCAGGCCATGTAAACTAATCACTGCTCTGAAAAGCACCACAGTTTTTCTTTTGTATGTTTGTGTGTGTGTTACAGCTTGGGAGCTGTTAATTACACATGAAGGGCTCCCCTAGCAGCAGGCTGGGAGCCCTAAGGGGCCAGTGGTGGGGCTGGTGGGAAGGGGGAAACAGATTATGGCGGTCTCGGGGCACCAATAGATGGCCAGATGAACCAGCAGGGGCCCCTTTCTTTTATTCATTCCCCCAGTGGACCCCTCCACAGGTTGGGGACATGAGGCCTGCTCACATTAGTCTAGGGCTGCGTTATAAAATGGTTATTTTTGTGTAGAACAAATTGTTAAAATAATTGTTATAATGGAGCAGGTGAAACACACAAAGTTAAGCATTTGTTAAGTGTTTCAATGGTTTGGCTTTGACGAATGAAGCTCAAGTTAGCTGAAGGCAGCAACTGTGAACATCCACGGCCTTACAAGATTGTGTGTGTGCGTCATATAAGTCCTGTAACATGCTACTGTATCGTCCTAATGAGATGTGTGTGTCCAGGGGTGATAATCCTGTCTCCCGTCTGCAGAGCCCCAGTGAAACCCCACTAAGCCACTTCATTCACTTTGATCCATTTTTGGGGGGCAGTTTAATTTCCCATAATGCTGCTGATCAATGACTTCCTTTCAGCGCTGATGTAATTAGTGGTTTTAAACTAGTTTTGTGGTCCTATCTGACTGTGTTTTTTTTTTTTTGAGGAGGAGGAGGTGGAATTTATTATTGAGGAGCTAGCTTTAACCTCCTAGGACCTGGCGTCCACATATGTGGACGTCACATTTTGGGTTCTCTAGACCACAATACTAACTTTTTCTCAACAAGGGCCTGGTGACCACATTAGAGGACATTATTCTGCCACTTAGTGGTGAGAGAAGAGTGTAACACATTACAGATTAGATTCTAGATAGCAGACAACACACCCAGATGTTCAAATGGCCACTCCCGATCCCAACCCTACCCTGGTAAAAAATTCAATCAAATTTCATGGTTGATTCTTGTTCAAATATGTATAAAAGTATTCAATCTTTGTTATGGAAGTAAAATTTTACAAAAGTTAGGAACTGTAATGATTTACCATGCCGCTAAACATGATGTCCACATATGTGGACAAAGGGACTTAGTTTTGTTAGTTAAGAAGCAGATGTATATGACTGGTACAGTTATGAGGCATCGGGTCGCTGCAGCAGTGCAGAAGCTACCAACTGACAAAAAAATGAAAAAGGACGGAAGAGGTACCTCAGCACAAGTTACCACTGAGGATGGAAAGATTTGCGTGGTAAAGTGGTATGACAATAAACCGGTATTGATGATGTCTGCTGTTCATGCTAGAGAGCCAGAAAACACCTGCCAGAGATGGGACAAAAAACAGAAACGATATGTGACCATCCCGCGACCAAGTATTGTCCATGAATACAACTCCAAGATGGGTGGAGTTGACCTTGTTGATGAGTTACTATCGAATGAATGGCCATACAAAGAAATGGACATTGAGGATGCTAATGCACTTTACAGATCTGGCTTTAGCCAACGGCTGGCTACTGTACCGCAAGGACCTCACTGTATGTGTCACACCAAAGAAAAACATCATGCAGTTCCTTGAATTTCGAATGGAAGTGGCCATGACCTTCTTGACTCAGCGTGACAATGACAACAACAATTCTGACTTTTCAGAGCCGGAAGATGACCCAGACATTTTAGTCCAAGGGAAAAAGCGTCCAGTGAAGGCAGTCCCCCATGTCTCAATCCGCAGGAGGGCTAATGCACATCTGCCAGAGGCAGTAAACTTGAAGAATGCAGCGCGCTGCAGAGCAAAAGGCTGCTCAGGGAAAACTCGAGTGCAGTGTGGTACATGCAAGGTTTTCCTCTGCTTACAGGCAGGTCGCAACTGTTACAGAGCCTTTCACACATAGGTGTAAACATGTTCCAATGGGGAAAAAAAATAGTTTGAAAATCTTTGTTACAGACATACGTCTTTCTGCAACTGTTTTACAGTACTTCAAATGAGCCATATTGCTCAAAGGGGCACAATTGTTCCGTCTCATTTTGTTTTTGCACTCAGGAAAATGCTGCTGTGTTCTGGCACCAAATAAATAGTTTTACATAATTACTCAACTGTGACTTTATTGGTTTCTATCTAAATTGAAGACGAATGTCCTCATATGTGGACATCATTTTTCTCAGAAACTACATCATGTGAAAACATAATTCTTTGTTGTTACACTCATCAGGTCCCAATCAGCCTAAATAGCAAAGAGAAATTAAAAATGCACGCCATGCAAGAGTTCGGGTCTTAGGAGGTTAAAGAAAGATCAATATCAGCTCACACAGAGCGTTACATGAACATATGAACACAAACAGGGAAGTGTGTGCGTGTGTGTGTGTGAGTGTGTGTGTGCCGTATTTTTAGGGAAACACAAATCTTATCCATTAAAATTTACTCTTTTCCTAACCTACAGTTTGTCCTTTTTACATAACTGAAAATGAACAGCCACAACAATTAAAATCTTCCCCAAAACAATTCCAGTTCTTATGCATAATTCATCAAATTAATATATAAATCTGGTATTATCCCATTGAGAAAGTGTTGTTTTATTAATTAACTTGATTAAGGGGTAAGCTTGAGCAGAATGGCCTGATTGCAAATGGTCAAATTATTAGTACAAGCCATTGTTGGTGTCCTCGCTGATGTTCAAGTGCTATTAGCTCCTCAGTACAGATGAGTTGAACCTTAATTTTATGACCACTTTACAGACCTTTCAGCCAGTGAGAGAGAATTACAGGCAAGCCGTGTTGCATGAAGCATCACTGGATCTCATTTTGGCTGTTGAACACACTGTAGTAGCAGCAATGGTGGCGGGTGTCAGAGGTTGAGTTAATTAACTGGGTTTGTGGATGGTGATGCAACAGGGGAAAACACGGCTCAAATGTCTGATTAGAAATGTTAATGATCATTCTAAATGTAGCTGATTCTTTGCAGCTTTACATGAAGTATATTTGAAATTATTGTATTTCCTTTTTGCTGCTGTTTGCCAAAAGAAACAAGGTTAATGTTGGCTGGGCTCACTGTCAGACACATGACTAAACAGTTTTCTGGTTCGCTTTAAAGCCATTTTGTTTGTTCTTAAAAGTCTTGTCCAGTGTGAATTATAGAGCTGTCTACAACGTGAGACAATTCCCAGAGCTTTACACCTGTTATTTGGTGGGCAGGGTCGACCTCCTCTCCACTCTGCAACAAAGACAGAGACCACTGGCTAAATGCAGGCCTGTGTGTGTGTCTGCAGTATTTAGGAACGTGCGGGTTCAGATGGTGTTAGTAAACTTCATGACATAATTTCATTAAGGCATTTAACTAGAGCCACAATGACCTAGCATTAAGTTGATTGCTTTAATCTGTGCTGGCGTATTGTGCTGAGTAAATGTTAAACATAATCAAATGAGCTCTTGTCGGTTTGAAAACTGCACAGTGTGTAGCGCTGTAAAACTGTTGTCTTCAGTGTTTTTTAATTAGATATTGTTTAAAAAACATTAGCAGCTGTCTGCAATTCGTTAAAAGGAGATTAATCCACTGGCATTAAATTTTTAGATGTTGTTTGAAAGATTATATTTTAAAATGTGATGCAATACAATGTTAAGATCAACTAAGACGTTAACCCAGAAATGATCCGGCGAAAATGTATCTTTATTTTCATCATCGATAAATCTACTGCGCACATTCTCAGTTCATCAATGAATTGTTTGGTCTACAACCAACATCCGTAAACCCCGAGATATCAAGGTTAGTTTAATGTGCGACAATGGAAAACAGCAAATCCACATATTGTAGGCGCAATCTAAATAATTGCTGATTAGATTTGTGTCGATTGACTTATTGATCAATCCACTAGAACCTAAATCCCAAAAGTGTCAATTTTATCTATTTTTGGGTGAGTGGTCATTCCAGTTCTGCATGCAGTAGTTGTTGCACAAACCTCATGAGAGATGTAGATTCATTTAAGACTTGAGGGATATTTTTCTGAATCACACCATGCCTTTAGATTAGACATTTCTATTCCCTCTTGACATTTCCCTGACAGTGACCTTGTGGTCATTACTGACCAGTAGCCCTGTCTCTCATTTACCTGCCTTTCCTTTGAACTAAGCCCATACTGCAGGGCTTACACACTTATGTGGAAGGCCAGAGCCTGAAATTACCACTAGACCCTCTGCCAACGCCTGACTAGGTAGTCATTACCAAAAAAAAAGCCTTCGAGTTTTTCACCCTTTTGAAGTGTGTCAGTACTTAGAAAGATAACAATGCATATGCCCTTTAACCTTGTCGGGCTGTGTGTGTGTGTGTGTGTGTGTGTGTGTGTGTGTGTGTGTGTGTGTGTGTGTGTGTGTGTGTGTGTGTGTGTGTGTGTGTGGACTTCCCTGTTTCCATTTGGCTGACCGGTCTTTAAAGTTGCTCACTGGTCTGGTTACAGCCAGGGGATGAGGCATGGCATTGAGTAGTTTCAAATAGAACTAAACTAAGCCTATATGCAAACAAAACCCAGGGAATTAGGGGAACTAAGCTGGCCTGTTCACAGTAACTCCTCGGCCAATGTTGAACCACAGAAGAGGAGAGAGTGAAGGAGAGTAGGGAGGGAGGGACGGAGCGAGGCTCTCTGAATTCTCATGAAGGGCCTGTTCTTTTAATTGTGTCGAACAAAACAACAGGGGCTGAGTAATGGGGTTTTAAAGCGAAGCACATTTGGATAGATTGTGTAACGCCCTGTGTGGGTGTGAGGCGGGGAGCAGAGAGGAGAGAGAGGGAGAGAGACACCGAGGGCGAGTGGGCGGTATTGTGTGGCAAGAACAAAAGGCGAAAGTTGGCAAACGGAGGCACCCATCGAAAAGCCTGGAACCAAACTGGCCGGCTAATTACTGACATGCATTGTCAAGGAGGAGGAAACACAACAAAACCGGGATAAAGATTAATTTTATACCTCATCCTCCTCGCTGTAAACACAGAAACAAATCCTGTAAATTGAAAAAGAAAAAAAAAAACGAGGCAGGCAGATAGAGGTAGAAGGGATCAGAGGGATAAAGCTATGGGAGAGTAACATAACAAAGCAGTTCTAGTAAGGCTTCCTTTATTCTGTCAATCCCTACGCTCAAACATATGCTATAGACTTGTCTTTACCTTTCTTAGGGAGAGTCTGAGAGGAGACAGCGAGAAACGCAAGGAGTTTGGAGAGAGGACTGTTTATGAAACAAACAGAGAAGATAAACAGGCCTGGAGTGCATGTAAAGTTACTGCCAGTGTTCATATTTTTAGGTCAGTTATAAAAGAAATATAGTGCCAAAGGTTGCAAAGATGGCCAGAATAATATAGAGGCTGCGGTTAGGAAGCACAGAGGGCAAGATCTTGAGTGGGTTGTAATGCAGCGAAGAATTTACAAAGAGAGATAAAGAGAGGAGGAGAGAGAAAAGGTGGGAATGAGTGCTAGGATTATTAATATTGGTGTTTTTTGGAGAGAGCGCTAACATCTCCTGACATGTTTGCTCTGCATCTAGCTCTTTCAGACTTTGGTCTGCCATTTTCTCATTCTTTGCCTCTTTTTTTTATTTCTCTGTTCTATTTTGACAAGTGTTTCGAAAAATCGCTTGTCATCCTCAAACTATGCTGGGCTGGTTTTCTTTTACCCCCCTTTTTTTTCTTTTTTTTTTTTTATTACCATGGAGGTTTCACAAGCGTACGCCGGCGATTTGAGATGAAAGGGATGGAATCATCCCGATTCCTGCCCCGCCACTGAGCCGCTCAAACTCCCTGACAAAGCTGTCAGACTCCATTTTGGCTCCAACTGCCAGAGTAAACTTGCTCTGCCATTTACAATCAACAAGAGGAAGCGCAAAGTCCCGCTCCAGCCCATGTCAGAACCCTCCAACTGCTCCCCTTTTCAGAAGCATTAAAGTGTATTTTCTCCCATTCTTTCTCTCTTTACAGTTTGTCTGTCTGCTTATATTTCTTTCTCTTTTTTCGTCTTTTGTTCTTTCAGTCTCAGTTGTGTATCTTGCTATAATTTCTCTGGTGAAAACACTGCCAAGTGTAGTTAGAGGTGTTTATAGCCGACATAAGACATATGCATTGACAAACTCACAAGTAGTCATAGTGTACAAACAGTTCTGATCTCAGTATTGTTTGTTTTACCATATTTTCATGGTCTTTGCTTATGTTTGACAGATCATCCACTGCTTGTTTCTTTTACATCCTGTTAGCCTGCAGACATAAAATACATTATGATGATGGTGAAGATGCTTGTTTGATAATCCAGTGATTTCTGAAAGTCTGCTGCTGTATGGGAAAATGATTATGAAATTTGAATTATTATGAAGTCATTGCAAGTCATTTCTACTTATTTGCAAACAGAGAATTCTCTAGTCTCCTACTTTTCCCCATCATACCATCAAGAGACCATGTTCAACTTCTACAGTCAGGGGAATGCAGAAGTTTACCTTAGAGGGCCAGTCTCCCAAAAGCGGTTTTAACATGTTTTGTCAACACATTGACATTTTGGCTGTAGTTATGTCTATAGGCTTTTGTCAGTAAACATTTATCGTAATGATATTGTATCTTCCAGTGCAGTGGTATGTATTCACTCATTAAGAGGCACAGTTTTAAACATAATCTATCATCATTATGCAAAAAGTAGGAAATGAAAGGCCTGTTTATTAACACTTATCCTCAAAATTGAAATACTCATTCAAATAAGACGGGACACTTCCACGAATCAAAGTAATTAGACTGCAGTCATTGACATGACTGTAGTCTCAACCTGAGCACCAAGTCGTGTATATATGTATATACATAGTACAGTGGATATTCTTATTTTATTTTTATTACATTTTCCTGAGGCATGTTACAGTCACACAACCAGGAGCTTAATGTTTATGAGGACACTGGCTGGATGAGGGACAGCACACAGACATGAGAGAGAGAGGGAGAGAGGGAGAATGCTTGGCTTCTCTCCAGCAGAGGTGCTCCTGGTGTGAGAGAGGAAGAGTTTCCATTCTCTGGCTGAGCTTTCATGTAGAGACACCCATGAGGGAATGAAAGAAAGAGATGCACAGAGGTGAGAGGGTGGAATGAGATATTTACTGGGAATTTTGGCTTTGCTACAGATGTACCACCAGTCTTTGAAATAGAGCTGCAGTGTTTATTCAATTAATCAATTCTCATTGACAGAAAAGCAGCGATTTTGAAAGATAAAATGATAATTTTAATCATTTTTTAAAGCTAAATAGCCAAACATTTGCTGTTTCCATCTATTCACATGTGAGGACTTGAAGCTTTTCTCAGTCTAACATAATAGTAAAGGAATCATCTTTGGGTTTTACACTGCTGGTTGGACAAAAGTCAATTCAAGTCAAATCAGTTTAATTGATAATATCATTGAACGGCGATACAATACGGCGAGCAACAGAAGTTATCTCAAAGCTCTTTTCATATAGAGAAGATCTAGACCGTACTAGACTGTACTTGTAATGTTAGACCTAACTCTCACCCATGAGTGAGCACTGGGCGGGAAAACTCCCTTTTAACAGATAGAAACCTTGAACAGAACCCGGCTCATGGCAGGGGGCCGTCTGCCTCGACTATTTAAAGATGTCTCCTTGGGCTCTAAGAATCTATAAGAGGCATTTCTCACTATTTTCATTTTATAGATAAAACAATGAATCAATTAATCGATAAAATAATTGTCAAATGAATCGATAATTAATTAATGTAGAGGCATTCCTTCTCACGTTAATCATAGGACCTGATTCTAGTGACAATGTCTATGAAATGATTGAGGCAAGGATTACCAGTGGAGTTGAAGAATTGAGTCTTAAGTGACTGCAGAGAGTTGCAAGTCTACCACTGACACCAGCATATCACAGCTCTACAGGGATGTCTGAATTGAGTGTGTTTGTATCGGTGGCGGTTCATGTTTGTGCACCAAAATCATTTTAATAACTTGATTATTTCCCAGTTACCCACTAAAACAGACACCTCACCATTACAAAGGACAAATTCTGCACCTGCCCAGTTTATTCTGCCTCACTCAGCCCAGCCCGGCCCATCAGCTCGGCCGGTCTCAGCGTGGCCCAGCTCGGCTTGGAATGAAACGACGCGTCCATAATCTCTGTGCCGGCATGTTAATTTTCAAGTCAAAGGGGCAGCTCCCTTTTCATCACGGCGGAGGCTGTGGAATATTCAGCGCGCTGCAGATGTTCATGAATAATGTCTGTGGCCAAACCCCTGGCTGAGGCTGGGGGAGGAGGGATAGAGGGATGAGGGAGAGGGGAGGGGAAGGGAAGGGGGTAGGGGGAGGTAGTGAGGCCAGATGAATTACACGTAGGGGGGATCTGACAGGCGGCGTGGAGCTTTGTGATCATTCCAAAGTTCTAATAATCTCTCTCACCTTCTCCATCTCCCCAGTAATGAAAGAGAATAGGTGATTGCACCCCGGGCTATGTTCCCCGCGTAATGACTCCTCCAAAGGCACAGAGCCGCCAAGGAAAAATGAACTTTGAATGAACGGTGAATTGGCTCTGACAGAGTGATAGACCGTGACACAGATTCTGTAGCAAAACAGACGTAGTGCTAATTGATTATCAATATTTTAAGCAAAGTGATGAAAATAAGTATTAAGAGATGAGAAAGAGGGAAGAGAGAAGGGAGTGCACAACACTACCTTCGAGGGGGGCTGTCATTTGTCCAACCTCCCTCGCTCTTTCTCTCCTCTCTGCTCCTACTCCTCCTGCGGCCAGGCTGTCTCCCCCTTCTCCCCCATCTCCCCCTTTCCCTGGTGCCACTCAAAGCCTGCCCTCGCCCTCTCTCATGCATTCTTTCTTTCTGTTTTCCTTCATCATATCTTATGTGCTGACATTTTAGCGTTAATTGCCAAATATGTCCCTGAACTTGCATTAATTTTGTAACGCTTTGCTTTATTTATTGCTTCTTGCCCACCTGGATTTGTGTTGTGAGCCTTGTTATCAGGCCAGTGTTAGTCACCTTGTCCCTCAGAGTGTGTAACTGAGGGTTTCAATTTCTTATTCATTTTTTATCTTTAAGAAAGAAAATAAATCAAACACTTTATTCAAATACATTGTTGGCATTGTTGAACATGAACACAGTCTTTTGGAGAAGTATTACATGCACACAAACACTCATACACTCGACTCACCATCCGTGAAGTCCACACCAAAGAGCAGGCAGGAACTAGCCGAGACCACCAAGTTTGTGTGTCTGTTCTGCACTGTGTGTTTGTTCCTGTAATGTGGTCAGTTGTGCTGAGCCCCATTGACGCTGCCAGGGTCCCGGCTCTCCTGCCTTTCTTTTCTAAGTGGCCGCCCTTCTGAACCTCCTTGTGTCAGCACTGCGATTAGCGGCTCCAGTTTACCTTTCATGATAGACTTAGTCCCATCTCCCCCACTACCACAACCACCACCGCCACCACCACTGCACACACATGAGACACACACTCAGTGGTGCGCCATCACAATGGCATCCAACAGGCTTTCAGCAGGGGAACCAGAGCCTATTCTCCACCATTCAACAGCACGCTCAAGTGCATTCACACTGGAATAAATGAGCAGATATAAGCACACACATACACACAAATACACAGGGCAAGCATATTTTCGCTCTGAAATGCAATACACATACTACGGATTATAACCAGGATCACATAGAGTTGAGTTTTGAGTATTGTGGCTTGAAATTACTGAATTTCAGCAGCTTTCCTGGAATATATGCAATTTCTGGCAATAAATTAAATAAAGAAATAATTATTTATAGAACTCAACAATAACTATAATATGTAATCAGTAATAATATAGCGCAGTAAATATATTTTTGTATGTAAGGACCAGTTTATGAGATTTTCTATACCGGTCAGTAGCTAATTAGTAGTTTAGTTAATAACTAGTCATAAAATGTATTATTGTGGGAATTAAGCCTGTACTCTCTGTGCCACTAAGTTTTATTTTTCTTGAGCTTAACAGGGCTTAAATTACTTTATTGTATGTGGAAAAGGGAGGTTCTTTTTCAAGTTTGAACATTATCTCTCCATTTTGACTATTTGTTGCGTAAGAATTCATCAAATTTGTAGTAAATGTTGCTTTTAATTTGATTCTTGCCATTTTAAGACCACAAATTCATGTCTGCACTGTGGTTTGTAGTAGATGGTAACGCAGGATTTTCTGTGTCCAGAGGTGCAGCCGTTCAAAACATTAAAAAAAAACAAACTGGTGACTCGTCATTGTGATTTGGGCCATTTCCTGTGCAAACTGTCTTTTTGTTTGTGACAGAGTGAATGAAATAATGTAAACATCATCTCTTCAGGTGTGTAATGAATGCCCTGATAATGTAGGACTAGGATTAAT
Organism: Seriola dumerili; assembly: GCF_002260705.1. NCBI lineage: Eukaryota > Metazoa > Chordata > Actinopteri > Carangiformes > Carangidae > Seriola > Seriola dumerili. The sequence continues at coordinate 1,230,653 of NW_019174454.1, read as the reverse complement.
GTAGATTTGGTGAAATCCTACACTGCACTCATGAATCAGTTCCTGCACAGGAGATGTATATGGTGGGTCCGCTGCAACACCTTGATGGAGGAGCATAAATCCGGCTTAACTGTGCACTCACACTGGCAGAAGCAAAGCAGGCGGTACTTATTTCATTTTCGAATGAGCACTGTAAGACACGAGTCAACAGAGAATGAAGCATCAGACAGCGGAGCAACAGCTGGCAGAGATGTTCCTCTGTTGTAACACCTCTTCTGGCTTTAGTCTCTTATCAGGTCTACTCCTTTTGGTCAAAAATGTAAGAAAAGCTGCTCTCTCTTTATTATCTCTGTGTCCCCACCTCTTTGTATGGCTAAAGGTCCATGTTGATTTTTTTTCACAAAACAAAGTCTAAATTAATTTACATTTTACAATTTATTGCTACAATTGGCTTTGGTTTGTGTACTTCCTCCAAAATACCACACAGTGCCAACAGGTGAGAGCAGACGCTCTGACCTCAAGAGGCCACTACTTGTTGATTGGGTGCCAGTATGGTCTCAGATTATTTTGTAACAGACAATAACATATGCAAACTTACTTTGTACCCCTATCACATTCAAACTGCTTTTTGAGAAACATGGCAAAGCTGTAGTGTCTCAAGATAATAGGATGATATGATGATTATTTATATTTTATATACCTGTGACAGGTAGCCCGGCATAAATCGGCAAATGTGGGCTGAACCTAGTTTCAGCAATCCTACAAGGGATTTGTCTGTAAATGGGGGATCTGAACATGTTCAAAGGTTAAATGAGAAAAGGATGCAGAAAAACAAGAGAGTGTATAAAGAGAATGAGGTTAGGAAAAGATGACAGAGGAGAGGTAAAGGACATAAAGCAGATAAAAGAATAAGATAGGGAGGCATACGAAAGAGACAGTGCCATGTGGAGACATGACAGGGTTGAAGTTGGGGGTGAGATGTCATTCAGAGGCCCCAGGATGCTTAATATTTCACCGAGTGATCCCTGCATTATGGATTTGGTCTGATTGCCCTCTCAAGACCTCTGTTATGCAGTTACTCACTCATCTCAGTGAAGTTCTCATGACAGAACTTTTGTATTTACCTAAAAGGCATTCCCACCCTCCCACCAAACCAATAAACTGACTGTAATTTTACAGCTAACATACATACACATTAATGTATGTGTATGTAACTATAAGCCCTAAAAGGCAAGAACATTTACAATTAACATGATATTTCCGTAGTTAGGTGTCCAGGTTGAACTTTATATGACCTGGTTGCTACTTTATAGAGGCTTTGTTGTTTGATTTTTTCCCCTCAGGCTTGTGTGTTATGCATTGGTGTGTGTGGTGCTCTTATGCCTTTAAGCGAGTATGTGGACATCCGTGTGTTTATGAGTGCATGTGAGTGCATGCACCCCATGGCAGTGTGTGTTCCTCAGAGTAACCTCCTTCTCTGATCTCTCTGACCGCTGCAGGCCTCTGCTACTCCCCACGTTTTCAGCAATTCTCCTCTCTGGCCCAGGGTGTGGGGCCTACACCCCTCTGAGTGCGCTGGTGCAGCTGCAGAGTCATGGGATACTCCATCGCCCTTGGGTCTAGAGGGCAGGTTGGGGTGCTGGGCCCAAGCCACCCACATGCATTGCGAAGGCCACACTGCTCAGCTGCTTATTTACTTGCTTGGCCCACATGAAGCTTGTTCTCAACCCCAGACCTCCTGTGCAAGGTTTGCCCAAAGGAAATAAGATCCAGACCCCAGTGTGTTATCTGGAGCTAAGCATAGTGCGGTGCAGAGGGGTTTTGATCATGTGGCTGAGCTTCATTGTACTGATCATCCTTATTAACGACTTAACAAACTTATTAGGCTATCCCCTCTTGGTCACGTAGTTGACTACTACTCATCAGGGCATTCATCTACCAAGACATTTTTAGCCAGTTAGCTATTGTCTTTATGGGGATGAGCTTTTAGTTATGGCTCATCACTAGAAACTGGAGTCACTTTAAGAAGCACTACATCTAAATCCTGCATCCTACAATTATATCACAATTAACCTGGTGAATATGTGAATTTATCTCATAAAATCTTCACATTTAAGAGGCTGTGATCAGCAAATTTTCTAGCATTTTTGCTTGAAAAATGAAGCACACGATTAATCACTTATGAAAATTGTTGCCAATTAGATGATGGTTGATTAAGTAATCAATTAACCATTTTCTTCATCCCTTAAACAGAGCTTTCTAAATGACAGCTTTCACCTTTAGGGATAACAGTGCTAGAGAAAAAGATTTGACATTTCACTGAAATCAACTCCTCAGTTAATTGAAGAAAAGCTTTGACTTAGTTGACTTAATATCTTTCTTAATATCTAGTTCCGTGGTATAACTGAAAGATAGAAGAGAGGATTAGTGTTAGGTAGAAGTGTCATTTTACTCTGCTGAAGTGGCCATGAAAACGTCCACAAATTACAACACATTATGTGTATAAAATTTCTTGGAAAAGACATTGCATTTGAATTGTATGAGTTTTTGTTTGTTGTGTTGCTAGCGTTTGTAGTTATGCAGAGAAAATGAACTCTGGACTGAGTTACCTCCTGTTATTCTTATAGATAAACCTCATCTTAATTCCTCACCTCTTTGAGTTTGACAGATGCAATCGCAGCATGATCACCGAGAAGAAAAATATAAACATGGAGCCCAGGTGTCTAGAGTTAAGAGGCGGTTTTAAAAATTAATATAACAAATGTTGCATAAGCAAGGCTCCAGAGTTTTACATGATGGTTGTGGCACTGTGGGTGTAAGTAGGGAAAGTCTCATATCTTCACACATTCAGCTGAATGATCCAAATCGTCCCTCTGACTTCATGTGTAACATAGTGTAGGGATCAGCGTGTCAATCCAGGTTTTATCAAGCTCCTCTGCCACAACACAGTGTCAGCATGAAATACTCGCAACTTGCATCTGGCTCCTTCATTTAGGCAGCCATTCCTCTCTGAAGCATCCGTAACACCACGGGAGTATGAGCCCTAATTGATGCACTCCCCAGCATCAGAATATAGCTGCGGAAAAAAAAAGCTCTTCAGACGATTGGCAATGAATAATGAATAATTGATTGATTTTGTAAGATATCTCTCTCTAATTGTTTGGTTTGTAAATATTTCATGGGTGTCGTTAAATCAGCCTGATGACACATGCAGAGGGCAGCCTCCGCTAAAGATCATTCAAGCTCAGCTCTCCTGTTTTCTGCCTAAAGGATTTCACTCAGTATGATTTTCACAGCATAGTGGAACGATCATATGGTTATGGCTGAGACGCTGATTCATACACATATACTTTTGTGAATTAATTGCGCTGTTGTGATTTTTTTTGTTTTGTTTTGTTGTTGTAAGGAGACTTTCTTCAGGTCCCACACAAGTTGCCATGCATGCCATGTCATGCATAAACTGCTGCTATAATGTAAGCTTGCCTTTGAACCATTTTATGCATTCTGGTGCTAAATATTTAAATTCCTTCATGTTTTATCTTCTCATCTATGCATATCTTGTTAGGATGCCAGCACGTTTGTGATACGTCCTGTGTCAAGTTATACTGTACACCTACAAGGTCTAGATGAGCTGGTTTTGATCGAGGGTCCTGTACAAAAACACGGGCACCTGAATTTAAACACATACACACGTACATAAAAGTAAGGCCGGGCTGAAGCCTTCTACTTTTGTTGTCTGTGTGCTGTGCCACCTAGTGGTTGCTTCAGATGTTGCTTCTTGTGATCCATTTAACCTATACACCTGATGTAGATTTCTGCATTGGGAGATACAGTAGAATAGAATGGGTTTCTTTTCACCTGAAGACTCAAAAAGAAGATGAAAGAAAGAATTTACTGTACTACTATGGCTAGTACTATAGCAGTCTTAAGATACCCTGGTGTGGTCAGGTGAGGAACAATTATCACTAATCAGTAATCATAGATAGGTCTCACTAATTCACATGGAACCTGTAAATGAAGTACCATTACCAATAACGTAAGCAAGTGTTACATTTATGGTTCCCATACTTACTGTAGACCACCCTTTGCGTTTTTTCATCTCAAATTCATCTCATACAGTACATGTCATGTGATCACAGCTTTCTATGTGGAACCCAGGAAGATTAGTAAGCCTCTCCCACTTAACAGTGTATTGCTGTGTCTCTCTTTGTCAGTATGGTCTGTTCTGTTTACACACAGTAAAGTGGCAACAGTGTCCTTCGCGTATCCCACAGTAGAAGCTAAGCCTCAGTAACTCCTTAACGTAAACTGTACATTTTGTAACACAAACACTGTATTTCTCAAATTACTGATTTGCAATCCCAGACCATCCTTGAACTCTTTGACAGATGGGGAAAAAAATGATAGTGCGGTGGAGCTGTTATAAGTGGACCAAAGTTGCATGATGTTTATGTCTTCTCTTTTTGTATACTTGTCCAGTAGAACTGAACATTATTGGAAGAATAATCAAATTGTAACATTTTTGACCAACGTGTAGATGATTTGACTTCTTCACTTATTTTGAAGTTACATGCAACAAAAGCACCAAATGACATATGGCTATTTAAATTATTTATCAGTTACTTAATATTAAAATTGGTCATGAAGACGTCTGTATGTTGTTGGGCCTGATAAACCTCACTACACTGTATTCCTTTATAGAATGGACCATGGCACTTACTTATACATTTTGATATTGTTGTTGCTACAACAATGTGTTGTTCTGCATGACTCTCCAGTTGTCAGTCTGTCTGGATAGCAGTTTCCTGCCTGTCTTCCCACCTGTCTGTCCGTCTGTCTTGTGTCCTTGCCTGTCAGCCCTGTTGTACATCGGTTAGTGTGCCTACCTGTCTGTCCTCCTGCCCCGTTTTGTTCTTATGTTTCTTTGTCTCGTCTTTCTGCCTGTCAGGACCGTTTTTCCTCATTGTGCCTACATGTCTGTTTGTCTGTCTGCCTGTCTTCCAGCCTGTCTGTCTGTCTGTTATTTATTTATTTATTGTTTCTTTTTTCTGTCTTTCTGCCAGTCAGGGTTGGAGGCCCTCATTGTGCCTACATGTCTGTTTGTCTGTCTGCCTGTCTTCCAGCCTGTCTGTCTGTCTGTTATTTATTTATTTATTGTCTTATCTGTCTCTCTGGTATTCAGCGTTGGTTGGAGGCCCGGCTGCCGAGCTTCACTGTAAAGTGCTCGGCTGATTGGAAGGGACATTTTTCCAATGGCGCTGCGCTGCCTCTAATATTTTGTTTGTCGTTGGGTGTGAGGCTGATTTATCACGCCTCCTCTCCTGCTGACATTCAAATTCACTTTGATTGGCGGCTGGACGGAATGACACCCACCGCTACCAACACAACCGACATCACTGCAGCTCTCACACACATGCACAAACTCACACAGTCAAGTGCGATGCTCTGCATACTCGCAACAAGGTATAGAGTGGATATGAATATGCCTATTACGCCAACACATACCCACTTACCTTTGGAAATGAAGACATGCACTAGCATACATACCGTCACTCATAAACTCACACAAATGCACGCAGACTAAGTGTATAACTGTTCTGTCTCGCATGCTAGTTTGTAAGTGTTGTATTGAGTTTATTGAACGACGTGGGCAGACTGCTGCTCTTCTGTTGTTCTCTCACCTCATGAACTCTATAATATGATAGCCTTTTCCACTTCTAATACTTACTGTACCCAGCCTAAGGCCCAAGCTACCACACTCTTGAATTGAATAACATCTCTCTCCTTCTTTTTCTCACCCTCTGTCCCTCCCTTCTCCCCCACCCCAGTCCCTCCTTAATAACTCTATAACTCACCTCAGCCTTAGATTTAATTGCTTATCTGTGTGTAAACGTATTAACCCTCTGCTGTATCTGTTTTGCTGCCGTCCCGGGGGCCCGACAAGCCTCTCTGACTGCCGTGCCTTACATCCAATGAATAGTCCTTCTCTGAGCGGTAATAGGGAATCAGCATCGTAGCAGCAAGCATTGGCGGCGTGTAAGAGATAAATCAGATTGGGGGTCTTGCTTTGCCAGTTTATTGAATCTAAATTGCGTGCGCGCGTGGCCCCCGCCGGCCCTACACGGCCCATCCATCTCCCGGCTGATAATGGAGCGGGCCCGATTCCACCTGGTGGGAGCATTATTACATTTCCCCTCTAACGAGACCCAGCTAATCCTGCCAAGGGAGGAGGACAGGAGAGAGGAGGACAGAAGAGAATAGGAGAGGAGAAGAGACGAGCGAAGGAGGATGTTCGGGGGAGGAGAAGAAGAAAGGAGAAAAAGAAGGGAGGAGAAAGCGATAGACGAGGAGATTCTGTGTTTAGGAAAAAAAAAATTGCAAACATCCTGGCAGCCTGCCTCTCCCTCCCACTCTCTCTCTTTCTCTCTTTCTCACTTTCTTCCCTTCTGTTGCTGTGCATAAAACATCTTCGAGCGCCATCAGAGCTACATGGCCCCTGGGCCCCTGAGCTGCAATTACACTCATAATCACAATGCAATTTCACTGACGCTCTCCGCCCCTTCCCGCTGCCATCCCTCCTCTTTCCCTCCGCCCCTGCAGCGAAGACTGAACGAAGTCTAAATGAAGTGAAAGGACTCTCCTCTCCCCAACACCCGGCCGTTTATTACGTGCTTTAATAAAAGTCCATCACAGAATTATCCTACAATGAACTGGAGCCACTAAGTTGCCAAGAAATATACTTCCAATAAGCAGCCTCTACACACAGACATGCTTATATTTCTAGACGGGTACAGCTGTGAGACTTAATTCTTTCTTTTAATGTTAACAGGCTTTTCATGATAGTACAGCAAAGTGTATTGCTGCAATGTATTTTTTGTAGTTTATCTTTTTTTTTAAACCAGAACTCCTTATTGATGCAATTAAATCGTATCCCTGGCTCAGCACACAGGCCTACTTTCATTGTTTTGAGGGGGCAGGAGCCCCGTGAGGCAGTGCACTGATGAGAGATGGATAAACAGTTTGATTTGCTGCTATCGCCCCCAGGCACAGTGTACTGGAGAGATGAGCAAGAGAAGGAAGAGAAAGCATAAAAACGGGGAGGGGTGGGAGAGGGCAAAACAGAAGGAGAGAAGAGAGAGCGAGAGGATAAGAGAACCTGTTGGGGGAGGGATGAAGGGATAGAGGTGGAGGATAAACATGCAAACAAAAAGAGGCGACAAATCATTCCTGTTGTTTGTGTGCACATGTTTGTGTGCACGCAGGCAAGGCTTTTTCTCTTATTTCTGCTTGTTTGTCTGTTTCCCTCGCTGTCAGTTCTTCTTTTTTCCTACATGGCCCCTATCTATCTGCCTATCTCCCTTTCCCCTTTTTTTTTTCTTCCTCTTTCTCCCCTGTCTCCCTCCCGCTCCATAACACCACCAATACCGCTCTGTCTCCTACCTGCCTCTCGGTAGCCCCGAGCAAAGAGGGAACTGAAGAACACAGAGAGGAGTTCACTCACAAACACAAAAACACACAGGTACACACACACACACACATGCACAGGTGTACTCACACAAATACACATCTGTGCATACAAATAAGAAAACTCATGAATATAGTTGCGAAGAAATGCAGGATGGTGCAGCCCATGGTTCGGTTTTTGGCACACGCACACACACACACACACACACACACACACACACACACACACACACACACAAACACACACACACACAAAGTTACTAAATTATAGCTGTTTTAGCTAAGAGAAATAGATTGCTTGTTGTGTGTTTGGTTAGGCGTGCTCTCACACACACACACACACACACATACACACACACACCCTAGCTGAGGGAGGTAGAGGAGGGTTCAGTCATCCATGTAGAGTCATTGTTAGTAAAGATGCGGAACCTCCAGACTTAACCAGCCGTAACAGCAGTGTGACGGGTTCTTTGTCTACGCCAATTACTGAACAAAAACAGCAGCGCAGTCACAGAGAGACTAGCACAACCCATGGCCTCCTGCATACAAGCGTACACACACACACACACACACACACACACACAGATGTGTACGTGTTGTATTTTTATGTAACATACTTGCTTGCAGTGCAGTCTAACACACAACCAGACACAAACACAAAACACACAAGCATACGCAGGCATCTCAAGTGGTGCAATAAACCACATTCGGACACCCACAGCTGTGCCCTAACACAAACATTCTGTAAGCGCTCACAAACACTTACACCCACTCTTATATTGTATTAACTTCCCCAAAACAGTGCCGAGCTTTCATTCTCTCACCCCCCCCCTTCTCTCTTGTCTGCTCCATCTCTTCTTCTGTTTCTCTCTCTTCCTATTTTTTTTTTCTCAAAGTTTAAACTCATTAAGTGTAATGATATTGGAGACTCAATTTTACATAGCTCACTCATCAACCAAGTGAGATAGCAATAAAGGCGAATGGCTCCACCGAGGCCCTAACGCTGCAAAATAAATGATGCGCCGCAACGGAAATGTAATTAATTTAGAGGCAGTATTGATAGTCCTGCCATACACGGCATTATATTTTTTAATGTGGCTTAACATCTTGATTATTCAGGGGGAAAGGCGGAGGAAAAGGGAGCCGAAACAACACTGCTCATGATGAGGAGATGCTTAAAATGCCCTGACGAGTGTTTACTCCCGCTGCCTCACTTTCTCTTAAGCTTTTCATTATGCCGAGACGATAAACACCTCTCAGGAAGACACACTGACTTTTACAGGGGAATGAAGGAAAAGCTGAGCAGGGTACTGCCTGGCAGGGAAAGGAGAAGGCATGATTCATGTTTTGGTTTGTACCCTAAATGTTGATCCAATAATGTATCCTTGGGTAATTTTCTGCATTCTCTGTGATGAGAATCGATTTGTTTCAAAACTCAGTATCTTGCACAGAAATAACCTTCGTGCCTTGTGCGTACAAATATGTAGTTTTTAAAATGGGGTCATAAAATACACAATGATTTTGATTTCAGTATGAATATATAATCATATATCAAAAATAATAATTTGAATATAATTTATTGATTAATGCCTTAATATTTATATTTTATAATTATTTTCTATAATAAAACCATTGTGAAGGGTTCCTGATGTTCTGCTTTGCTCCTAACTTCGTCGTCTGCTGTGTTTCTTTTCAGCTAAGACGGATGAGGTGCTGAGGGCCAAAGTAGCCAAGAGAGAGGAGGAGGCCCGGAAGAAATTAGAAGAAGGTGAGTTATGTGTGTGTCTGTCATAGATCCAACATGTGGACTTTAGCACCTTTGCCAGAGTAGTTTTAAACTGACAAGACAGTCACAAAGTAAAACAAAGAGCAAAGCATGAACCATAAAATGTAACAGAAATTGCAACATTAAAGTTGTTGGCAAGAAAACAGTTGAAACTGTAGCTCTGTTTTATATTTTATTCTCCGTCAAATAACTGGCGATGTTATGATTGAGTGGGAACACAAAATACAAAAAAAAAAAAAAATTTACACTGTAAGACATCTGTTGCACAACTTATGTTTTTTTACATGGCTCTCTTAAATCAAGAGGAGCATGTCTGTCTGATGAAAACAAAAGGCAAACTTGTTATGTGTGTAACACAAATATGAGCCAACAGTTGAAATGGAAAGTGCAAAAACACAAAATATGGGAATTAGTTTTAGTTTCTTTCTTATGTCAGGTAGTCCCTACACCTTCTGCAACGTCAATGGTTTTACACATTTTAACTCATCGAATATGTTTACATTAACAGATGAACAACTTTACGTATGCCCCCCTTTCTTGTAAACAACAATTCTACTTTCGCATTTCATCTACACTTTGCGAAACATGAACTCAGAGATGCTGATTACACAGTTTTTATTAAGACAGCTGTAATATACATAAAGATGCATAGTAGATGTGTCAGGCAGAAATGTGCTTAGCATTGCAGGTAGTAAATTTATCTTGCCATCCTGAACCTCCTCCCCCTAACCACCATCACCACTGCCACCACCACCAACATAGGACACGCAGATGCACACACATACTGTACACACAATGATTATCTCGATACACATTCAAATAAAGTCAAGAGTAATTTGCAGTAGATATGCTTGCAGTAATAAATGTCGTTAGATAGAATAATGACCCTGGTCGCTGCTCTGACCAGAGCATGATATAAATGAGAATATCAAATATGCTGTTATCAACTACACTGTGTGTATGTACATGCACACACAGACATGTGTAGTAGCATAATTTGTTCTAGTGTGGGTGTTTTTATATTGCTGGACACTCTCTCTCCTCTTTTTGTGTAATTTTTTTGTGTTTGGATCGAGCAGGCATGTCAGCGTGACCTTTAAAGTTAGCTGACCTTTTAGCCAAATGAAAGTCCAGCCATCAGAAACTAATTAGCCTTGCACTCTTGCTTTGGTCCTCCAGTTCTGGGAAGAATTTATTCCATCCTTCTCTCTATTGCACCCTGTTTTGTTTTTGGTTTTGGTTTTTTTTTCCAGCCTCTCTGCCATTCTCATATTATTATTATTCATTTTTCTTGGTCTTAGCGCTCAGTCTCTTCCTCCTTTCCCTTTCTGTTTTCTCCTCCTACTTTCTGTCTTACATACTCTCTTTCTTCCCACCTCCATTTGTCCTCATCAACCACTTCCACCTCTCTCCTAACCTCTTCTCTGTGTCTTCTCCTGCTTCTCTCCTCTCTGTGTGGAAGCCTTGCCAAAGTGGTGACTAAGTGCCTTGCTTGGGGCAACAGAGCAAGGCTCCCAGTCAAATAGCTTTCTTAAGCAAAGTTCATACTTTGGAATCAGTTGACTCTTTCTCCCCTTTGCTCAAAGCCTCACTCCAACTGTTCGTTCTGTGTGAAAGAAGGTGTTGTGCTTGATTGTGTAGTGGAGCAGTGGAGTACTGCGTGCTGTGCAGGCGCTGCCTTCAAGGACGATCATTTTATTCCTTTCCCTGCACAGAGATACATGAAGTGCGATCAGAGAAGCTCGACAAAGTGGCCCCGATGACTTACCCTTGCTTTGGTACTGAGAGAAGCCAGTGGCACTGTCGCAAATACATACAAGCAAACACATACACACAAGCAGAGTCAGCCAGCTCCATCCTCATCTGCCCTTTCTCCCAGCACAACTAAAATGGAGGAGGTGGGCCACTGCTGCTGCTAAACAGCAGATCAACAGGAGTCTTTTTATTCCCCGCAGGGCCTCTTAGAGGTCAACACAACTAGAAAGTTTACACTTGAACCGTTAAGTCAAGTGAAATGAGAAAACCTTTAAAGAGAATGGAGTGGAGAAGTGAAGAACACTACCACCTACACTCTTCGTTCATAAATAGATTCACATCCAAGACTGGCAATGTGTTTGAGTTAGTTTTGTCCTAATCGAAACCACTGAGATCTGATTCATGTGGATGCTATGATATGCAAGCTATTATTGTAGCAAACTATGGCTGCATACTGTGGAACCCTGCGAGAAGAGAGGGATTTTTATCAGCAGTGTTTACTGAGATAGAGAAAGAAGAGGATCAATAACTGGCCCCGTGGTCATCAGTTAACAAAGTAGTCTCCACTTAAAAGGAGTGTTTGGCTCTCTGGTTAAGGGCAGCCAGATGATGCTAGTGGTTGAAAAAGGAAATGTGATATGAAAGGGTGTGAGAATGAGAGGGGCGGATGATTCCTTTGTTAGTAGCATGCCTTGTTTAGGCTATTAAAGCTGAGAGATGTTGTTTGTGTGCCCAGGAGGCTTTTAGCTAACATAGTATATCCAGCTATAATGAGAAGAACTGACTGCCAGTGTAACACCGTCTATTTGTGTGGACTGTAGTGTCAGCTGGCACTTTACTGGAGGCAACATATAAGTCGTGGTGAGTGGTATTACTGTACGTAATAAACCAAATATATCAAATTACAGACATTATGAATTTCATACCAACCTAAACTTACCCATTCATTCCCTTTCTCGTGGACACTATTATACCTGCCTGTACATCAGAATACCTGCTTTGTGTTTTAGTACTGTCAAGTCTGTCTGTGATTTGCATATTCAAATTATTTGTTTTATCCAAACAAAATAACCCACAGATATTCAGTTTGCTGTCATATATGACAAGAAAAAAACATGAAATCCTCAAAACTGATTTTCAGAATAGAATATATTTTCCATTGAGCCACCAATTAATTAATAGTCTAACCTTTTGGAAAATACATATGTGTTGTTATAGTTTATTAAAGTAAACCTTATCATTTTTTTAATAAAGATTTAAGTTCATCCCTGCTATTATGTTTCTTACTATTTCTTTTAGTTTTTTATTTACTTGTTTATTTCACTATGCATATACAGTTTGTGTATGTGCAGGTGTTTTTTCAGCTGAACTGGGAATGACAAAGGTTAATAGCCAGATGTTACTAGAGAGAATTTAACATATGTTGAGAGAAGAGAAATGTCAGCTGTGTCATCTGCATTATACCCTACTCTCTAATATTGTATCAATTACTGTGGTGTCAGGGATTGGGTGTGTGCGCGCTTAAGTGTGTAATCAAGTTTGTCATCAATCTAGGCCTCATTAGCCTTTCTGAAGACCTTGTGTTAATTCCAGCTTCTCTTTATATACTTAAAGAGAAATGTAAGTAGTTGGCATGAAAATTGGTGTCAAATGCTTGATAACCCCAATTCATTCCTACACACTCACATGCTGCTTCAAAAGGCCCTAAACACACACTCTAAGCACTGTCGTCTAGTGAAGATTTTGAGTCCTGTGTGTCGTTCATGAGGCACTGACAGAAACTTCTTTTCATTTGTGCAGCCACACGCTGACATACAGAATTATGTAGATATGCATTGGACACTAGCCTATAGCCTGTGGATGGTATTTTAGCCCTTATGCTGCTCTGTCCCCATTACCTCAAAACCACCACCAGATTGGGAGATCATATATTTTAATGAGACGTATAATAGCTCTTTAACCCATATCATTAGGGGAATATATACCTACAGTTTGCTCTTTTGGCAGTTAAACGAAAGGACTGTTTCCCTAATTACGCAGTGTGTAGGACAGGTCACGGGTTGGGTGTGTACCTGTCTGTGTGTGTCTGTGTTCAGGAATTATATGACCATTAAATATTCAGCTGCAGGCCCCCTCCAGCTCGCCCCCCCACCCCCTCACTTCCTCGACCTAGCATCCATTAACGCCTCATCACCGTTTAACTAGCTCTGTTGTCAATCACCACAGGGCCTCGGCTGAAACATAAAATGGCTGGATTTGGTTTCTCGCTTAACTTGTTCAAATTATAGAAAAAAGAGTGAGAACATACATCCTCACCAGCTGTAGGATGCCTCCGTCAAGGACAATCAGTATAAGTGAAATATCATTAATGGTGTGTGTGCCTGCACCATCATTTGTTTGAAATAATATTTCTCTTGTTAGGTATAATTACGTGCTCTGCTAAACAATTTGTCAGTCAGCTAAAATTTCCGCTCGGCATGCAAGCGTCTGCATGCAATACCTTTGTGGGTGTGTGCGTCCGTAATAAATGATGTGATCCCTTTTCTAATTGAAAATAATAACTAATCCATGGATAACAAGCTCTTGTATAATCCAAAACCATATCCCTTCAGTTCTGGCCTATCTCGGCTGTAATAAAAGACAGGAAATGAGAGGCAAGTGAGAGTGGTGGCTTGGACATTGACGCTTAATGTAATCTGCCTTGAAATCAAATTATTTGACCTGGAAAGCCTAACAATACAAAACTCCTGCCGGGCTGCTGTTAAATATTTAGCATGTGCCTGTCATGAATACAAATGGTGCGCAAATTAGAATCTACAGGCGCGTGACCCCCATATCACACCCCGGGAGCACAGGGGGGCTGGCTCTGCTTTAAATGTTTTAATTACCGGGGCCATGGTGTGGCGTGCCACGCTACCTCGGCGAGCAGCATCAGCACTGCTCAGGCTGCCACTTGAAGGACAAGCAGTGAAATTCATCCGCTGGTAAACACGAGTGATCTGGTGTCGATGATCTCATCACATTAACTAAAACATGAAGATTCAATAAGGAGAGTGTCTGAATTATACCAAGCTATAATTATAGTTCCCAGCATCCTCGCTCAGGGTAGACGTTATACTTTTTTTAAACTGTGTTCTTTCCACTGGCTACATGATCTACCTTAGGACTCAAGGGAGGCTCTGTATTGCTCTTGTGCACTCTGCACTGAAGGAATATCTGTCTCGGTGATTTTGATGTAAGAAAATCTGGTTTGTATTGATTCTGTATTGATTAGTGGAGTTAGCCTCATCTCCTGTCGTTACTTCAGATAAATGGCCTTATTTGTTGTGTTATTATGTTCAACACAATCATGCCAGGAACAGTCAGAGGAATATTGAACCGACACTTCATTGGCTTCATGGGTTCTATTTGTTCCAGGAATGAAAGGATGTTTTCTGCCTGTATAGCACTGCAGAGAAAGTGTAGAAGAGAGCACAATGGCAATCAATTACACCTTCACTTAAAAGGTCTGTTTCAAACAGAATCTTACAGAAGAACGTTCCACACTTTTTCCTGATTTTTGTGCTGCCTAAATAATGATTGATTTAGACATGAATAGTGCCACAGATTTTGTCTAGCCATCTCTCTTTTTATTTGCTTCACTCTCCTCCCTATTCATTCAGGTTTGTGGTTGCCCCCACGTTGAAATGATTAGTTATGCAAGGCTTGTAAGCACTGAATCAGAGTTATGGTCCCTGGGGAAATAAATTTGGCAGAAAATCAGTGTGAGAAGATTTAATTATCACGAGGAGACCTTTTTTCCTTGCCTTGGCCCACTGAAGCCCAAACTCCTCTCTCTCTCTCTCTCTCTCTCTCCCCCTCCTTCTCTCTCTCTCTTTCTCTCTCTCCCTTTCTCTCTCTCTCTCTCTCATGCTTCGCTCAGCTCCACACGCTGCAGCCAAAAAAACCCTGGCGTGCAGCATGGACGCCAGCCCTCGCCTTGCCTTCCTTCTCCTCCCAATTTGTTTCATTGCACAGTGATAAGCCAAGCAATTACTGCTTTATTGATTTTTCATCACTGCAAATTTAAAGTTGATTTTTTTCCCCCCTACCTCTCGCTTCCCTGTTTCTCCCTCGGAGATGGCTCTGCAAGGTGATTAGGTGACCTCCTGTCCTAAGTGCTGCTGGTCCCGTGAATGTGTGGAGGCGAATGCTGAATTCTGCTAACCCCGTGTGACCCTTTGTTGTCCCGGGGTAATGGGATGCTGATGCTGCCTGGTGTGGCTGTCACTTCTGCAGCTATGGAGCCTATAGCTTAATAATTTCTATAAGGATATCTGTGGAATGACATGTTTGACTCGATAGCAGCTGAGCTATCTCTGCCATAGGCTAGATTACACAAAAATTGACCATGCAAGTCTCCAGCCTGTGTTCATTCAGGTCAAGTGGACAGATGATTGACAGCACCCTTTTACCCTCTGTGATTGGTAATCGTTTCTTGGGTCCCCCTTATCAATTAACCTCCTGCCAGTAGACCGATGTATGTTCAGCAACCTCGTGTTGAGGCATCAGGCTGATGTATTTTCCAGATTTCCTGTCTATTCCATTTAGGTTTTGGATAGAATGAGGCAGATTTGTTGAAAATTTGATACTGAGTGTGAAAATCTTTCTTAATCAAATTCATGTTTAGAAGTGCCTATACGTGTTTTTATAAACTTTTTTTGCAAATAGTTTTTTTTTTTTTTTAACAATTAATAGTTAAGATGTAATTTTACAGGTTTTAATTTTGAAAAAATATGAAAATTGAGCACTAAATCTAGCTAAATAATCAGGATGACCATTGCAGCCATAGCAGTGTAGGTAGGTAGGGTAGTAGTTTGTCACTAACTGAAAACATTCCCAGTATGTGAAAGTGGCTTACACACGCACGCATGCATGCACATGTCTGGATATGATCACACACAGCAGTAGTGTACTTGGTGTAGTCTAACAGGGTGGTCAGACTGCAGTGATTAGGCACACCCGCAGACTGTTGCAGGTCAAAGTGCTGGCATCCTGGGTGGCTCTGGCCATGTGGTGGCCTCTGCAAAGTTTGTCATTAGACATCAGAGGTCCCTTCAGAGTGTTTCTATGTGTGTGTGTTCAGGGGAAGTAATATGTGCTTAAGTATCTCTTTTTTAAAATGTGTGTGTGACAGTTGTGATGTTGGGAAAGTTGTGCGTGTGTTGGGGAGCTTTGGCAGCACTATACTGCATCACGAAGGCACTGCACCTTTTGTACTACTGTGCAAAAAAAAAAGTGTAGATCTGCACATGTGAAAAGAAGGTCATTACAGAGTATAGCAATACTTGGCTAAAATTTACAAAAGCAATTAATAATACATACTGATATAAGCATAACAATAATTTTAAATTCACATATTGCACTCTGTACTGTAAATGCATTCAACCTGTATGAGATCCAGTCATTCAAGACTGTCATCGCACAGTTCTCTTATTGTCGTTGTTCACCAGATCTACAACTGTATGTCCTCATACATCACTGACACACATTCAGAATTGCTGGTTTTCCAAGTGGGTGCAGAATTTATGTTAGTCAACTGTTGTGTCATACTTGAGTGTAGAGCAGATTATAACCATGTTGCCCTCTTACTTCTGCAGCTTGTTCAGTGACAAGCTCTGCCTGTGACATCAGGACAGGTCCAGTGTGGGATGGGGTAACAGTCAGAGAGATTGTGGAGATGAAGAGTCACTGCATGGAGAGCAGTACACCTTTTTATACCTTTGTACACACGTAATCAGGGTGAAGTGAGAGGAACTTGCACACACACACACACACACACACACACACACACACATACACCAGTACACCTGACAGAAATCAAACATATCAGGCCTGACTTGACATTATAGTCATGCAACTATTCATGCATTCCCTTCCTGTAATTTAGGCCATAAAGGAAAATAATTTACATTGAGGAGTTTTGGATTTACATGTAAATGATGATGTCACCTTTGTTTTGTTATTTTTGATGATTTCCTCCAATAAGGCAAAATGCAACAGAAAAAAGGAGTGTAATATATTGCACAGTGCCAAGCTTATTAGTTGACAACTGAGGTCAGAAAAGGAGGAGGTGGGGGGCATTTGCCTAATTAATTACTACTCAGATACACTCACACACATACACACACGGCCATGACCTTTACTAATATAGTTTGTAACAGACCACACAAACAGGAGTCTCCCTCCCTCTCTGTCCCCTTTCCTCTATCGCCCGCCCACACACACACACACACACACACACGCACGCACGCACGCACGCGCGCGCGCCCTGTCAGGAGCCAGCAGAGTGAAAGAGAGAATCAATTACAACCCAACTATGGGGGAAAGAGTTAGTTTCTTGATGGCTACATGTCAAGAAGACTGTAGGTCATGATGTGCGTGTGCCTGTTTGTGTGTTGACATTCATGTATTAGTGTATGTGAAAATCGAGCCCGTTTCCTGGATTCAGATTACATCATTTTCATTTTAAAGACCTTGCTCCAATTAAGTAATTAGTTGCTTGGTGTTTCTCTAATTATAGAGTTGTTCATAAAAGACCTGCTGACCAGCCTGGGATCGAAAAATGGAGACCACTGCACTTTTTCCTGCGCACGCACTCAAACACACACATGCGCACAGCCTAGTTTTACTTCAAGTTAATTCAGTCAAATGCTTGTTATTTCTGGTAAAGGGCAGGGCAGGACTCTGTATTCTAATCACACTAAAACAGCACTGTGCTTAATAAAGAGCTCCTTGAGTCTCACAGACAGACAGGCTATTATTGTACTGCAGATTACTGAACAGTTAGGAGTCTAAAATATGAGAAATCGAGTTTAAGGTACATGGTCCGTCATCTATGTGCTGATTTACACTTTACACTACAGTTTATGCTCACTTTCTAAAGTGACTTCTAGGGGTTTGTTGTTCTTGCAGCATGCCGACAATATCCTATGTATGCATCCTGAAATAGCAAGACTCACCAAAGCAGCAAAACTCTGAGATAATTTGATAAAATATATTGAAACAAAATTTCATACAAATTTTTAGAAATGCCACAAGTCCCCTTTAAAGCTTGTCGACAGAGAAAGTGGCTGTGATCTTGAAGATCTCACCACTCAGCCTGTGAAAGCTTGACTATTTAATGAGATTCTGTGATGCTGCCCAGGCACAGGACATCGGCAAACACTCAGACTGCTCTCTTTCTCTCCCTCACACTCACACTCACATACACGCACACACACACATACATACAGAGAGAAACACACCCACCTGGTTTAAGTTAGCCCTCTATGTTTGCAGTTAGCACCATGTTGTCAGGTCAGCAGGAGCAGTCAAGTCTTAGCTAGAATTTCTGATAAATAGCTGATTTATATGCAGTAAATATACAGTAGATGCTTTTAAACTTTGTTTGCACTAGTTTCCTGAAAGGTAGACCCTTGTTTTTGGAAATGAATGCATTATTTATACGCATGATAGCAATAGGTACAGTGTCAACAAGGCAACAATAAACATGTCGTCCCATGATGAATGGTAAATTCTCCATCTGAGACGATTACAAGTGAATACAGTATGTTAGCTTTTTTCAGTTGTAACACAAACATTGTATTTGAATGAGAGAATGTAGCTTGCGTTGCATCATTTTCCCAAAAACTGTGTCTCATCAAAGTCTCATAAGTTATGTCTGAAGTTTGCATGACCCGCACATGAACAAACAAATAATGTATAAGTACTTTAGATCAGTCAGTACAGTTTTGATGGCAGAATCAAACAATTACATGCATCATCATTTCTTATGCAATCTGTGTCTTCAGATATTGTGTATGATGGATGCACGGATGGATGGAAGGACAGACTGGGGCCAATCTGTTGTTCCTCCCCATGATTTCATTATGGGTAGAGACGGAAAGAGGCTAAACACATGCATTTAATTGTAGTAGCAGGATTTTGTTGTATAGACATGGAGAATATTCTGCAGAGTAGTTGAACCAGGGTCAGTTGAGAAGAGGAAGTTAAGAGGAGAGATGAGAAGAAAGGGGTTGGACGACAGAAGAGAGAGAGAAGTGGTGAGTAGGCAGGGACGAGTGGAGATGTGGAAGGAGATAGCCGAGCATAGCGCGTGGCTGCCATGTCATCCTGTCATTAGCAGGTTGTTTGGGTCTTTAATTCATCATTCAGACCTTTATTGACTAGAGAGTGGGAGATCACTATCACTAGGAGACACTAGAAGAGCGTGTGTGTGACACTCAGCCACCAGCTGCTCTTCATTTCCTGATTCCAAATAGATATCACATAAGATATCACATAAAAATATCACATGCCATATCTGCTAAGGTCAAATAATGCTCAAGGCTACAAAGCATTTATTTGTGGTATTCTCCATAAGTTCCACAGAACTTATAGACCTGAGTGTTTAGGTGTCAGTGACAGGACACGACAGGACGGCAAACTCCACAGAGACCAGTTGACACTAAGATAACAAGGTGAGCACCGCAGGGGATCACTTGGCCTGTGTGTGTATTGTGGTGGAAGGTGCATTGTTGGAAGACATGGGTTATAGAGACACGTGGCTTTTCTGGAGGGAGGATGGGAGGTAATATAAGAGCAACTGTGCGTATTATGTATGTGCGTGTGTGTGTGTGTGTGTGTGTGGTCTCGTGGGAGTGCACATTAGACTGGCTTAGCCACCTGCTTTGTCACTGGACATCTCCCTGCACACACATGCACTTACAAACACATACATACATATACACACACTCCTTGGGGACACATTCGGGACATCTGGCTCAGCCTGTCAGAATTTTCCTTCATTTTGTGTGACCTGTTGACC